>NW_017617687.1:885000-1177500 GCF_001879475.1 Ipomoea nil | reverse complement strand
CTATGACGAGCGCCTGCGAATTTTTGCCAGCCGTATGCATCCACAAGCCGCCAAAGCCGTGGGCAAAGTGATCTTCGCCGGTGAGAATGATAGCAAGAAAAGACCACGATAGTATGTGCAATATTTGAATACGTATCCTTGTTTATCTTTGTAATTTAAATTGAAAGGGATTGGTAATGGAGGGTTGAAGCATGCACTGAGACGTAACATTAAATCCCATAGCATTGTGTGAAAACGAATGCGGAAAAGGTAATCTTCATATCCCGCCATCTGGGTTCGCCCTCCAGATGAATATAGACCAATATTGCCACGACGGCACCCCTTACGATGCTAAAGTGCACAATCAGACCTGGGCATATTTGGGTGTGTGCACCGACAGTTAGGAGGATGTGCACTTACGAACCCACATGTACCCTTTAGTGCACAACCATCCCACCATAAGTACACATACCTATCACAAGAGTAGGGCATTGCTGGGGCCTTTTTTCAAGCCCTAATATTTGTAGCCATGATGGGTGTATGTGCACCTACGGTGCAATCAGCGTGCCAATCAGGGGGTGAAACCCATTTGGCATGCACGGTAGTAATAATCTTAGTGCCACACTGGGTAACAACATCTTGAACTAATAATTTTGCAAACTATTCGGTGATGTTATGTCCTTCATGGTTATAATCTTAATGCCACACCCGGGGCTAATTGTGCACACAGCCTGGGCCAGTAATGCACAGACGTACCCAGTAAGCAAGGCAGATTGATTTGATGTGCCTTTGCGGTTTATAGTGTGTGCAGGAACCTAGATCCCAAAATCCATGCAAGTGCGTGGCAAACTGTGACTACATGATGGTGACTTTGTGCACCAAACACCTTATTCTGGTTTTGAGCTTATTTTAAACCCCAATCTGTCTCTAGTGAGCTAGAATCAGACACCATGATAGCCACAACTACGAGCTCCGATCGAAGACCAAGAAACAGAGAAAGGAAAAAGGTGCTTAACGAAATAAGCCCATGCGCTGCCACAGAGCACCTGATACCAATAGTGTGTGCCATTCAAAGCTTCTATAATACAGTTTTTTACTCATTCTTTATTAATCTATTACGTGTACAAATAATTGTCTACCAAATTATTTTTACAAAGTCATATACGTGCCGACATGAATTTGTGAGAAACAAACTGTTTATGAAATTGCTTTTGAAGAGGCGATTGTACTGGGCAGTGTGCATCTCTAGTAAATAGAGTGTGCCACACCTGATGAATACAGACTGATTTGGCCACAACGGCACCCCCTACGATGCTGAAGTGCACAAGCAGACATGAGCATCTGTGCACCTGAGCACAACACTCTGTACTTCCCGACGAAAATGCTCAACAGTTTTTTTCCGAATCCTTAGTTTTGCATTCGTGTACCAATAATAGACTGCCAACATCATTGCTACGCGATTGATACGTGGCGGTGTAAGTCGCGGAAAAACAAACACCGGAATATTGTGTGGTGGGAGAAGGTCTAGGAGAGGGGTGTGCAAATTCGAGTCATTGTCACGCGATAGATACCCGGCGGTGTAAGTCGCGGGAAAACAAACCTCGAAAGATTATGTGGTGGGAGAAGTTCTAGGAGAGGGGTGTGCAAATGCGAGTTTCTGAGTGTGTCGCGTTGGGCATTGCTTAATCACGTACTAGTATGGGTGTGTGCATATGTGCACAGTTGTGAGTGCTTGATGGTGTTACTGCACCCATTGGGGGTGTGCACATGTGAGTTCCAGAGTGTGTCGCGGTGGGCATTGCTTAAGATTTGTACTCGATATTGTGCACCTGCAGTAAACAAATTATGCCACGCCTAATGAATACAGACCAATTTGGCCACAACGGCATCCCCTATGATGCTGAAGTGCACAGGCAGACATGGGCATCTATGCATCTCAGCACAATACTGTGTGCTTCCCGCCGATAGTGTACTGCAGTTTTTTTCCCAATCCTTAGTTTTGCATTCGTGTACCAATAATAAACTGCCAACGTCATTTCCCATCGATAGATATGTGGTGGTGTAAGTTGCAAGGAAACAAACCTCGAAAAATGGCGTGGTGGGAGAAGGTGGTGTGCACATGTGAGTTGCTGAATGTGCCTCGCTCGGCATTGCTTGAGCACATACTAGTATGGGTGTGTGCATTTGTATGATTCCAAAATATACACACACCGACCTCATTGAGTGCACGAGGACATTGTGAATACATAGCTGTTGGTGTGTGTGCACATGAAATTGCTTAAATATATAACAACTTAGCAAGCATATAGGGTTAAAAAAAACACCAAGTACAATCAGCAACGATTGATTAAAATCAATGGGCGAAATGAATCAAAAAATAAGCTAAGGCCCGTAATTCCATAAGCAAAATACCAATCTAGAACTAAACAAAGTGTAATAGCTAATGAACTAGCAACTCACGAATAACCAAATCTATGATTGACCCCTAACGTCACGGTATTCAACTGCACTTCGAATGTTTTTGGAATAGCGTATATTAAACTCAAGCGTCGCCTCTACATCCTCTTCATGAATAGGCAACACGACACCATTCCCCAAACGCAAAGACATCGTCTCGGGGTCGAAATTCTCTAGCAACCAACGACCCATCCATCCATGAGTCTCCATAACCTCCAGGTCTAGCAATTTCCCAAACCCCAAATCACACATTGCACTACGTTGCTGACGTGAGGACTTCTTACGTGCATTAACAAGTATGTGTGCAGAGTACCTCGTCTTCAGACTCTCGAAACGAGCAGCCTCCTTAAGAGTCAACTCATACTCCGAAGCATCAACATCCTCCCGCCCAGATGCCTCAACCTCAGGCTGTTCCTCTGGAAAAAACAAAGGACAACATTTCAAACACTGAAATGCACACACGTAAGAACACAACGGCACACTTTCAAAACCCATTATCATTATAATGTCCCACACATATAACCACCACTCACACACCAACCTACTGAGATGTCAAACACCACTAGTGCACACACATATAAGACCCCACACTCACACCCCTAGTTTATTTCAAAACTACTTCAACCTACTTCTTTAACAGACCGGAACTTTAAACACATAAGATTCTCAACACGAAACCCACTATTAGAGAATTATTCGGAAAATGAAAAAACTACTTGCTATATATTTTTATTCACTGTTCCCTGAATAGAACTACAAAATATAATGCAGTATACTTATCCCAGTCATACATGCGTCAGTGCTTGTGAAACTCTTGCATGCATGACTTTTCATCATGCTACATAAATATGTCATCTGGCTTAATGAATCTTCAGCTCTCCTTCATCACTTTCTATCTCGTAGCCTGACATTAGTTTTATACCTATTATAAATATACTCCCTATGTTTGGATTTTATTTGAAGGTTGTTCTATTCTTATACAGTAAGGTTTCTACTTTGCAAACGAGTACAATTTTTTTAGCCATTATCCAAACTAAGTGTTTTGATTTTTTCTTAGTATTTCCCTTGGTAATAAAGCAATGTTTTCCGCACTTTAATGTAACTATTGTTTTGGTTAATATTTAGCACAGAACAAGTCTGTATTAACATTTACCATATTACTTAATACAGTTATCGGAAACAATGGAGAAAAGGGGTATAGTACCCGACAGCATCACCCAACCAACACCCTACTCCACTCTCAAAAGCCACCCCACAACAAAAACACAGCTTAACAAATACAACAAAATCAAACAAATACACAAATCATTTATCAAAAAAAAAAAAAAAAAAAAAAAAAACACACACACACACACACAAAACCCATAAGAATCCGAAATTTTTTTACAAAAAAAAAAAAAAAAAAAAAAAAAAAAAAAAAAGAAAAGGAGAAAACCGACCTTGAGCAGTGGCGACGAGGTCGCCAGCCGTGGGCGCTTAGGGTGCCGAGCAACGGTGGCAGCCGTCTCAGAGCGGAACTAAACCAACGAAGACGACGCTGAGGAGGACTCTGAACACTAGTACCTACGGTGCACTACTCCAGCGAAAGGAAGATAGCGAAAATTGAGCGCTATAATCTCACTAACACACGCAAGAGGACTTGCACTGACCAAATTACCCCTACACAGCCAAATAAATCACAATGCAGCGTAAAAACCAAACTATAAAAACACTTAAACATACACCGTAGATTGATTCCAATTAATGACTCAGATTAGTTCTTACGTTCCTACCTACAAATGGGTTCTTATATGATTCTTATTATATATATATATATATATATATATATATATATATATATATATATACTAGTATTTCATATGCGCGATCCGCAAAAATATATGCCCAATATTAATACTTAATGTTAAAATCTTAGTTATATAAATGTGTGTGTGTGTGTGTGTGTATATATATATATATATATATATATATATATATATATATATAATTGTAGAATTCATATTAATATTAATGAAGTAAGAATTATAGAAATGATATATTACTAAATATAACTATGGTAACATTTAATTAATATCTAAATAAAATCAAACTTACCAATTGAAGAATGTAAGAAAAAGATATTGTGTATGCAGGTGTATGATAATAATAATGTGAATGATAACAGAAGTTATAACGGCAGGGATATTTTTGTCTAAATACTTATGTAGTACAACATTTATAGCATAAGATACAAAAAATGTTAACAGAAAAAACAGACATAAAACCAGGGACATAACCTGGATTGAAACTTATTATGTTTATATATATATATATATATATATATATATATATATATATATATATATATATATATATATATATATACATATATATACATATATATATATATGTATATATACACACATATACATATACATATATACATTATGTGTGTATATATATGTATATATATATATATATATATATATATATATATATATGTATGTATGTATGTATGTATGTATGTATGTATGTATGTATGTATGTATGTATGGCGTTTAGGTTTTTTTTTTTGAATTCTTGCCCTCTGAACTTTTTTGAGAAAATGGCTACCACTTATGGCGACTGTACTTCCGTCGTCTACAACGGCACTGCTTATACATGGTCTGTAACAAAACTCCTGCTGAGCACCTCAATTTTGTAGATATACTTCACTCGCTTATGCAGCCAAATCCTTGCTCGCCGGTTTCATAAGTTCGCCAAGTACCATCAGTTGCCCTGCACCACATTCGTCGCCACCGCTGTGATATCCCTGCGGTCTCTCTTCCCCACTCCGTTGTCGTCGAATGCAGCTTTTCCGCCTACGCCTCCGGCATCTTCTTTATTAGCACAACTGTGCGCATTTTGTGTAACCATTGACAACTATGTAAGTTTTCCTCTTCACAATATTTTATTTCCATTTTCACTTTAGTATCATTTAGGCCTGTAATAACTGTAACTTTCAATGCAGAATTGTAGAGATGAGTTTCGCGAAGAGAGAGTACGAGTTCCTTAGGGAGGTCGGAATTGGGCCTAAGAACATGGGCTGTTATGTCAATGGCGTCTAGAAGGCAATTGGTCATACCGTATACATTGTAAATCCCGCTAACAAAGAGGTCAGTTCATGTGAAAGTCAAACTCGTGTGATTTTATTTATTATGCTTTTGTTATGCTAATATTGTGATCACAGGAAAGGCATGGAGTGGTGCTTATGATGGGTCCGATTTGGTCGCCTTGAAGATTAACATCTTGGGCGTTAACCAAAATGGCAAGACCAGTTTTTTAGTTACCATTATTCTATCATATTGCCCTTCTTAATAAATGCTTGATTTGGTTTTGTTATGAATGGAAGACTAGAGATAAAGAAAAGGAAGGAGGGGATTTCAAGAAATAGACTGAATCAGATGGACAAGACAATTAATGTCAAAGAGGCTAACATATCTTACAACATTTGTGTAACACCCAACTTTTCTAACTCTTAATCACAAATCTAAACCACAATTATTATAAACTAAGCAGCGGAAATGATAGCTAAAAAGATAACTAGTGGGAATGTCACCACCACAACCACCACTCCGTGGTAATCGCACAGTCTAGGGGTAGAACTAGAAATAAAATAAATATCTAACATCCATATTAAATACTGAAAATCATAAGGGGAAAAAAGTCACCCCAAAAGTCTACATCCTCAACGTCTACAAATCATCATAAGTCTATAACATGAATAATAAGGTCATCAACAAAACATAAGAGTTTAGACATCTCAAACTACGAGACTAATCTAACTCGATTACTTCTAACTGCTGGGCCCACCTGAAAGGGGTTTTTGCAAGCAACACATAGACAAATAGGAAAACACCCGTTAGCACGAAGCTAAGTATAACCACACTCAACCTTGTAAAGTACTATAGAGTATACTTTGAAAACATTTGATTTCACTTGTAAACAACAAACTCATCTCGTAGACAGCTTTAGTCATATCACATACTTTCTAGATGCTTACAACCTATAATATCAACATGCATGTTTCGATATATAAGACTTAACAACTTGGATACTTCAACATGTAACTTCACAATAAACTTAATTAACAAGCAACTCATGCTTACAAGTAGTATCATGCTAATAAACCATACAAGAGGTATTCTCATGCTCTCAAATTCTCATCACATAAACTGGATATACAAGGCTTCAAATGTAACTAAACAATCATGCTCGATATACAATCTTAAATCAACATTCTCATTATGCAATTTCATGCAATACTCTACTCATATGCAAGCTCGTGCAATACTATACTCATATGCAATCTTGTGCAATACAATAAATATAATCATATGCAATCTCGTGCAATACTATACTCATATGCAATCTCGTGCAATACTATAAATATACTCATATGCAATCTCGTGCAATACTATACTCATATGCAATCTCGTGCAATACTATGAATATACTCATATGCAATCTCGTGCAATACTATAAATATACTCATATGCAATCTCGTGCAATACTATAAATATACTCATAGACTCGTTGTAAAAATAGAGTACTTTCTGTGGATGTCTCATTCAGTCATAATTGACTTGCTTTCTTTCTTCCTTTAGAGTCGCAATGACTCACTTCTGTCTTTCTTAGTGTCGCAATGACTCACTCTTTCTCTTTAGTCTCAATGACTCATACTTTCTCTTTGATATGGGTAATTTCCATGCACGTAGAACATATGTACTGTGAGTAATATGTATGAACTAAGTATAAACAAGAGAGATATATGGCTCAAAGGGTATCTTTATTCATATGTGTTCTTCTATCTTAGAGAGAGTAGAGAGAATGGTGCTTTGGTAGTGAGAGAGTGGATAAGGGAAGAAGCCCCTAACTTGAAGGGCTAGAAGCCCTTCTATTGGCCCAAGAAGGTGGCGAGTTTGACCCGTCACCTTTGACATCGACCTGCTGACCAGGACCCGAATCGCTTGACCCCGACCCGACTACGAACGGGAACACGGACCTGGGGTATATATCCTACCAAGTAGCCCCCCAGTCCATTCCTTGAAGACGAGCTAACGAGGAAGGGTTCGGGCTAGAAAAACTGGTCACACGGTTCGTGACATGCGTCGGTTGTCCTGTTAAAAACCTTAGGCTAATAAAAACCCAGTGGGAAAAAAATTTAGCCAAGGAAAAAAGAGTACAACTCTAAACACAGTCTTTCGGACTAAAAAGGGGTTGCGTGACCTAGGGGTCAGTTTTGCAACACGATTTGAGAGGTCTAGTACACTGGTCTGCCGACCGGGTTGCCAGGTACGACCGGGAGGTCGAACTAAAGTGCGATTTAGGCATCGATCTTTCTACGATCTAACACTAGGAGACCTGACGGTCTAACGATGGCGAGACCGGGAAGGTCACTTTGATCGAGCGATGACGAGACCGGGAAGGTCGATCTATTCTTTTGATCGGGAAGTGATGACGGGACCGGGAAAGTCGGTCTACTCAAGAAGTGTTTTGGCTACTCGGGAAATAATTTAGCAAAGAGAACGAGCTGCTCGATCTCCACAGACGACGCCAAAATGATACAGGTAATTCCCGTGCACGTAGAACATATGTAATGCGAGTAATATGTATGAACTAAGTATAAACAAGAGAGATATATGGCTCAAAGGGTATATTTATTCATATGTGTTCTTCTATCTTAGAGAAAGTAGAGAGAATGGTGCTTTGGTAGTCAGAGAGTGGAGAAGGGAAGAAGCCCCTAACTTGTAGGGCTAGAAGCCCTTTTATAGGCCCAAGAAGGTGGCGAGTTTGACCTGTCACCTTTGACCTCGACCCATTGACCAGGACGCGAACCGCTTAACCCCGACCCGACTACGAACGGGAACACGAACCCAGAGTATATATCCTACCACTCTTTAAATGAACGAGGTAGGAACTTCATCATATTGTGAAAGAACCTATTTGGGCACGGCGTCTAGCCGACCTAATACTCTGCTCCTCCGCCGAACCACTCTCTTGGTTCTATACTCTTAACTCTGTGGAATCAGGTATCGAACTTTTAGTGTACACACCCCCTGACCAAGATTCCAAGCCTGGCGGGCAGTTTTCAACCTCGTAACGTGGGAATACGCCGGGTTACATATAATGGGACCGCAATGCCCATAAAATCATCCGAGAGGACATAGTCCAAACGGGATCCTCCAAAACCTCACCGATATAGATAATACATAAATATATCTCTCATGCATCAATTTCATGCATGCAACAATTCTACTACTTCTCAATGCATCAAAGAATGATATACCACATGCTTATGGTTTTTTTGAAAGTAATACTTGGGCTCACGTTGGCCCCTTATGCATTTTTGAAATATGACATATGTGAGATGCAAAAATACTCTATAACATGCTTCTAAACCATGTATATAAACCATAAAATACTCAAGGATATAATATCATACTCGGTTTGCAACATAGCAAATTCTATACATTTCTATCAACAAAATATACTCCAATTCTCATTGATCAAATATCACATTTTAGTCATGCTTTCATAATAAATCATATTCTCAAATGATCATACTTCTCTACTCAATACAAAATAACATCATATCACATAGCCAAGCATTTCTCATACACAGTGAACTTAACAATATATGTACTGTATAGCAATTTCTTCAATAAATCCCTCATAACATACTCATTTTTTATCCAAATTGAACGAAGTCAAAGCCAAAACGTGCGTTGAGACGATCCCAAGGTACCGAGCCACAAGGACGTGTGACACCTGGCCCGAAACAACGCGTAGCTGAGCCACAAGGGCCCGGCAACTACACAAAACTTCTCAAATTAACACTCAGGGACCTGGGGCGGGACTCCTCATGAGCCGCCCCATGAGTCCCGTTACTTTGCCGAGCCTAGGCAGCGGCCCTCTCCTAGGGCCGTGCCCTAGGCCCGGGTAACCCCGGCTCTAGCCGGCGGCCCTCCTGATGAGCCGCGGCTAGGGCCGCTGGTCTGATCTGGTACATACTGTGTGTGCACCAAATGAGCATTTCATCTACAAAAATCAATCTAAACAAGTCCAAAACATTCTCACCAACTCAAAGACAAATACTAGATCACTTCCAAGTATAAACACAACAAAATCTCATAACTTCTACTCATTTATACTCAATATCAAAGGCTTCACAGAGCCAAAATCAATGAGGGAGTCCATGGGGTTATACCTCTTGAAGCTTCTTCTTCTTGTATGGATCTCTACCTCCTCTCTACTCAAATACCACCTCCTTCACCACCTAAACATCTCAAACACAGGCCAAGACTAAGAAACCGCAGAAATTGAAAGCTAAGAGAGGAGGAAACCTTAAGATGAATGGAAATGAAGGGAGAAAGCTTATTGCAATGTTTTCTTGCTTCTTATCAAACAAAAACTTGGGAGAGGCAAGGTTGGAGATCAAAGAATAACAAATGAATAGTGTTGTTTATATAGGGTACAAAACACTAGGTAGGAAGCAAATGATTGGGTGAGGGCAAAATGGTAAAAGCTTGGCTAAAATAAGTTCTCAGGCAATGCTATCTTGGAGTGATGTGGTTCACCTAGCATCATGGACCAAGGGCTAGAAATGCTATTTTAAATGTTTTGGGGTTGAAAATGAATTTCCTCAAAATTTAATCTAGATGAACCCTTGTTTAAAGTCTTTTTGAATTCTACCGGTCTCACTCAGATTGATTTCTCGATTTAAAACTTGGTACGCGAAGTACCTGAAAATATAGGAATTTCGAATAAAATAAGTTTTGGTGTCGAATCAATTTAAAATGTGACTAAAATAATTTATTCCAACACCAATTGATTGCAAAAATTTTTAATGGAGTGAAAATGGCTATTTTGGAATTTCTTAATATTGGATTTATAAAATAAAATTTTGGGTTGTTACAATTTGGGAAGTGGAAGGTAATAGTAATGGAGCCACATAATTCCATTTCTAAGAATATATGATTCAATCTTCACTAAAAAACTATGATAATGTAGCCATTGATTTTTCATGGGTTCAATTGGCCAGATTTGGCCGAGAAATGAATTGGATTCGATCGTCCTGAATTACACTTACGGTTTCTGAGATGACGTCGGCGCCGAAGGGAGTCGTTCAAAGTCACCGCGTTTCTTATTACATTAGATTCATTTTTAGCTAATTAATTTCCTAATATAATTTCTCTATCATATTTTAATTAATTGATGCTTTTTATAATATATCTTACCAAAAAGGCATCGCCCCATATGCTAATCCGTTTATTATGGTAACCTATATAAGTAATTATCATATACTATTTACCATCTAAATAACCCGTGGTAATTATTAAGCGTATTTAACTTCTAAATTGATTATGGTAATTAAACATATAAATTTCTTGTTACAATGATTTTATGTTTTTTTATATCAAATAATATCAATTACTCGTGCATTTTCTGTGATTAATTTTGAATAAAATCTTAAAATATTTTTGACAATTAAGGAATTAATACTCTCCGTAATATAAATTTTATCTAATGAGATTGATAATACACATTAGGTTCATCATTAAAGAATGTATTAAAAAAATTATGATAATAGTTACTTTTGAACAAAATCTTAATAGTTATGGTAATTAATAAATTAATTCACATATTATACTTTTATTAAATTGTTTTTTTATACTTGCTATAGTACAGATTTTATCTAATCAATTATCGAAATTAATGGTACAATATTAAAGACATAAATTAAATTAAACATACACATATTACATATTACAGACATATTTAAAAGATAATTAAACATACTATACTCATATTATGTCATAATTAGCATAATATTAATTAAGAATAATATATACTCCTTAATTACCATGACCTCATTTTTATTGGAATTGACTCATTTTTATTGGAATTAACAACAAATTTTTCTGTCTATTTAGGAATTTAAACATACACATATTACGATGGGTAATTAAAGGGAACAAAAACATACACATATTATGTCCATAATTAAAGGAACAATTAAACATAGACATATTACGTACGTCCATATTACCAACCTGTATTTAACACTTTAATCTTACTATGGTATTCAACATAGAGATTCCTTTCAATTGATTATAGTATATTTTTGTTACTTAAAATAATATCAATTAGCCATGCTCTTCCTTCAATTTTTTATTTAGACTTTTGCTAATATATTTTTAAGTAATCAATTTCAACACTAATATACAAATCTTATAATTTCCAATAAATATACACTAACGTCATCATAAATTTATATATATATATATATATATATATATATATATATATATATATATATATATATATATATTTTATCCGTGAACCATCATAATAAAATTCACAAAATAATTGTTGCAATTACATAACCCAAAATTCACCAAATTAAATAATATAATTCTTGTCAAATTTCTTGTCCAAATTCAAACACTTTAATTTGCAACTTAAAAAAGAATAATGCACGTAGATGATACACTATTGATTCACCGTAACTACGATGAGAATATAATTGTGTTGTATTCTGTAATAATGTCTGAGAGTATAGGGAGCGAATATATAGAGATGCTAGATAGAATCCTAGTCTAACACGAATAATATAGTCCTAATCTAATATGGATAATAGAGTCCTAATAGTCCTAATACTCCCCCTCAAGCACAAGGTTGGTCAGCCAAAACATTGAGCTTGCAACGGAGTAAATTAAAACGTACAGATGAAAGAGGCTTAGTAAAAATATTCGCTATCTGATCTTTGGTAGAAATAAAATTGACTTGTAATTCCTTCTTCGCGACTTTATCAACAACAAAGTGGTAGTCGATCTCAATGTGCTTGGTGCGAGCATGAAACACCTGCAAAGCTGCGATACTGAGTGGGATCAGCGTATGGTACCACGACATCAGTCTCGGCCTTCGTGGTTGAAACCGGAGTAGCCACGGGCTTGCAATCAACCATACCTGCTTGTTTTAGAATATCCTTCATGTACCGTTGTTGAGACAGAAGCATGCCATCAGACAACGGAATGGTCTCAATACCCAGAAATAACGAGGGCACACCCATATCACGAACTTTAAACTCAAGAGCCAACTTGTCAATAAGAGCAATCACATGAGCCGGATCAGATCCCATAACCAAAATATCATCCACATAAATCAAAAAATATAAACGAGTATTGCCATGTGAATATATAAATAGAGAGACATCCGTCTTGGAAGGTGAGAAACCAGCAGAAACCAGAAAATCATGCAAACGAGTGAACCAAGCACGGGGAGTTTGCTTAAGCCCATATAAAGAACGTTGAAGGAGACAAACGTGCCCGAGCATCGTTTTGTCTTCATAACCAGGGGACTGGCGCATATAAACCGTCTCAGCGAGATTGCCATTTAGAAAAGCATTGTGTATGTCCAACTGTCGAATAGTCCATCCACGAGAAATAGCTAAGGATAAAAGAAGACGGTACCGTAGTCGGTTTAACAACGGAACTAAAGGTCTCAAAGAAATCCTCGCCGGCAATTTGATTGAATCCCTTGGCAACTAACCGAGCCTTGTAACGCTCAATCGAACCATCAGCCTTTCTCTTGGTTCTAAACACCCACTTACATCCAACTACATTCATACCTGATTTAAAGGGAACAAGCCTCCATGTATGGTTGTGCACCAAGGCATTAAATTCCAAATCCATTACATCCCGCCATTCAGGAAATTTAACCGCTTGAGTAAAACATGTAGGTTCAGGAATAACAGCAGTAGCAGATAAAGCAACATGATCATGTGGTCCCGAACTTCTCGTATTCATTCCATGAGAGCGAACGGGTGAGGGCGCGTGACGAGATCGACCACGAGGCCGGCCTCTTGGCCGAGGAGCCGGTTGGTCCGTGACTATCCGCTCGGACTCGGTCACGGGCTCGGCAGTAGCAGGCTGCTGGCGGTGGTGGTCAGAAGCGGCTATGGGCGCGGCAGGAGGGTCACGAGCCGTGACAATAGTCAGATCACCACCAGAAACAATTGGTGCAACACCCCACGGCTCCGGGCGTGGTTTTGGAACCTGCGAACCCACAGAAGCAACAAAAGAAAAGACAGCATCATCGAATCGCACATGGTGACAGATAAAAACCTTGTTAGTGTTAGTGTCTAAACAACGATAGCTACGAAAAGATGGAGGATATCCTAGAAAGACACAAGGGGATGACCGAAACTGTAGTTTGTTGCGATTATAGGGACGCAGATTTGGAAAGCATAAACACCCAAAAACACGCAGATATGAATAAGATGGAGGAAACCGATGCAAAAGATAATGAGGAGATTTATCAGATAAGACAGGAGTGAGCATTTTATTAATTAGATAAACCGCAGTTTCAAAAGCATAATCCCAAAAACGAGACGGAACTGAGGATTGAGCCATTAATGCTAGTCCCGTTTCAACAACATGCCTATGCTTACGTTCTACCCTGCCATTTTGTTCATGAGTATATCACATGATTGCCTGTGACGAATACCTAAGGACGCATGAGTGGAACCAAGCTTTTTATATTCTCCCCCTAAATCAGATTGAAAAGATATAATCTTGCGAGAAAAGGAACGTTCAACTAGTGACCGAAACTTATCAAATATAGCATACAAATCAGATTTAGCACGCATGGGATAATACCACATATAACGAGTGTAATCATCCACAAACAACACAAAATATTTAAAGCCAGACGCAGAAAGTAATGGCGTAGGGCCCCAAATATCTGAATAAATTAATTCCAAAGGATGCGTACTAGTAGTTTCGACGCGAGACAAAGGAAAACGAGAAGATTTTCATAATTGACAAGAGGAACAGACAATGGGAAAATCACTAGAATTAAATGTACCAACAGACGAAGACGTTAAAATTTTACGTAAGACTCGAGAATGAGGATGCCCCAACCGCATGTACCAAACGTAAGAGGACCGTGCAGCAACAAATGCAGCAGGGGAAGCAGAAGACGCAGGCCATGTGTAGAGACCCCAGACGCATGTCCCTTAAAAAGAACCTTCTTGGTCAAAATCTCTTTCACATAGAAACAAAGAGGGTGGAACTCAAAGAAAACATTATTGTCCTTTGCAAAACGCTGGACAGATAATAGAGAAGAAGAGAGACTAGGGACATACAAAACATCATGTAACTTAAAAGACATAGAATCAGTGGCTAACGAAGCAGAACCAACATTAACAATAGGCAAACCTGTACCATTGCCGACTCGCAGAGTCTCCGGGCCATCTTTACTTGTCGCAGAAGTCATCAAAGAAGAATCAGGCGTTGCATGATTTGTAGCACCAGTGTCAGGGAACCACTGATGAGGACCGTTGGAATCACCAGAGACGGCCACATTAGCCTGAAAACCCGGAGCCCCTGAATAATGCCGAAAACAGTTGGCTCCCGTGTGACCAAAATGGTCACAAATTTGACACGGATCATCATAACGCCAAACACAATTGGCTCCCGTGTGGCCGAAATCGTTACAAATTTGACACGGATCATCAACGTCACGTCGTTGACCGGACCGCTTCTGATACGATGTATCTTCGTTTGGTGCCATCAGCTACTGCTACGAAGTGAGGAACATGGATGTTAGAAAAGAAAACCCTGTCTAACTGATAGCGGATGAGAATATAATTGTGTTGTATTCTGTAATAATGTCTGAGAGTATAGGGAGCGAATATATAGAGATCTAGATAGAATCATAGTCTAACACGAATAATATAGTCCTAGTCTAATATGGATAATAGAGTCCTAATAGTCCTAATAACTACAAACGTTTCTTTTAATTAAAAAAAATGAGACCATATTGGACCATGGTCCACACAATTGGTTAGACCAGGCCCACCATATAACAATTGATAACGGCAATTTATATCCTACACCACGGCGCGCGTTGCACTATGCGCCCAGATGCAAAACGACGTCGTTTTAATTTTATTTTTTTTTGAAATTTCCAGCCCCAGTGAATGGCAGTAGTTTTTTCTTTAAAAAAAAACCCGCTGTTCAAAAATGTACATAATGTTATACTAGAATACACATAATTGTATACATGAATGTACATAATTATATAACAAAATATACATACTCTTTTTAAAAGATAATACACATAATCTAACATAATACATAATAAACATAAACTTTTAACATAATACACATCAACTATTAACATAATACACACAAATTTCTGATTCGGATGTACATAATTGTATAAAAAGAATGTACATAATTGTATAAAAAGTGTACATAACTGTAAGAACCAATACACATAACTGTATGAACAAATACACATAATCCCAGCAACTTCCTACCACGCCTCCCAAAACGACCTCAAAACGACATCGTTTTGGGAGGCGCGCGGTGGACAGTGCTATGTACGCCGTGGTGTAGGGTATAACGATTGATTGATAATGCATATAGTATACAATTTAAAATAATATTTTTGTCTAAATTTGCCAAATTAATTACTTTTTTTGAAATTTCATTGTGTGCAGAATTTAAATATTAACTATTTCCTCTGCATAATTTAATATAAATTTGGCACATTAATTATATATAATTACCTTAATTGTTTTCCCTATCCATATATTCCAATCATTTCCAATTTGCTCTATCTTGACCACCAAGATTATTACACTTCTATAACAGGCTTTCACTTTCTGATATGTAAATTTTATTATATCGATGTAATAAAAACTAAATTTCATTTTATTATTATATATACAGGATT
The DNA here is from genome assembly GCF_001879475.1 of Ipomoea nil. Taxonomy (NCBI): domain Eukaryota; kingdom Viridiplantae; phylum Streptophyta; class Magnoliopsida; order Solanales; family Convolvulaceae; genus Ipomoea; species Ipomoea nil. The sequence continues at coordinate 1,161,297 of NW_017617687.1, read as the reverse complement.
TCAACGACACAAATTCCAATACAAACTCTAGCATAGATTTTGAGCTACATAATTATCTCCTCCATTGTCATTAGCAAAATGGCTACCTTAAAACTTACGTTTTGCTTCTTTTTTGTTCTCATTTTTGCATCATCAGGTAACATATATCTTCTCTTTCACTATATTTTAGCCAGTCCAATATCTTTCTTTTATTGTATATATAGGGTTTCCACCGTCAAACACATTGATAAATCCCCTCACTAAATTGTATTTTATTTTATTATTTTTCACCACAATAAAGTTATCAAAACCTAGGATTTTTCCGCTAGAAAAAATAAAACTAGGGTTTATGGGTGGAAATAGTCTAACCAATTAACTTCCAACCACTTTAAAAATCCAGAATGAAATATTCTTTAAGGTAGAACCTTAACAACGTTAATTAGAATATGTGTTATTTTAGACCAAAATTATAACATTTTTTTTGTAAATTTAGAATTACAACATTTTTCATCAATTATATAAATCAATCTTGAAATACAGTGTGTTGAATTGCATAATAAAAATCCTTCTAATACTTAGAGGATATATAGAATATCTTATATCTATGCGATTATACCATCAATGTATACATCATCACTTATGTATGGTATGCATATATATCTTGAATTTTAGGCAAGATGGCAGCGGGTGGCGGCAAGTGGTTGCCAGCGGGCCCACCAGTAGAAGGAAAAAGAAGTGAAGTTGTAATAGGGATGGATGCACGAATTAATAACCAAATTGCGTTGCAAATTTGGGTCCATGCAGCATAGCGTCGTGTGATGCAACATGTTGCGAAAAGATGTGCAACAATGACTACAGTGGACTCCATCCATTAGCACAATGTACCCCAATTCTTGGGACTACCCTTAGATTTTGCGAGTGTTGGCATGATTGTTATTAACTTCAATCAATCTTCAAGGATTAAATTCTGGAAGCTGGTTGTGTTAGAATTCTTATAGGTTAATGGTACTGATTATAGTTGGAACCTTGATCAGTGTTATGTAATCCCAAATCTTTACAAATTGTTCTTAAATTCTTAAGATTGTTATAAATATAATTAAGTGTGGACATTATGAGCTTTTGTAATTGATGTAACGGTCACATTTATGTCTACCATTATTACCTTCCGTTACAAATGTATATTACATATATGTATGATTGTAATATGAAAAGAGTAGAGGATGGTTGTAATATGAAAAGAGTAGAGGATGAATACAATGATGAAGGAATATGATGATCCTGACATTTCCCTCCCCACTCTCTGTCTTTTTCTTTTTAACATGTTATCGGCACTTTGCTCTACATCTTCTTCTTGAAACTAAACGGAAGCGAACGGCAATCCGATCATTGGCGTCCACACGACCGGAGTATCGTTCCGGGAAGTAGAAGGCGATGAGAAACAGGCCGAGTTTCCCCGGCGTCCATCTACGGTCACCGTCGGCCCTCTGGCGGAAGTCGTCTACGAAGGTAGCGACAATCCAGATCGGAAAGCTCCGCGTATCCCTCGACTTCTTCGACGACGGGGAGGGCTGCGATTTTTCCCTGGAGCAGGTTTCTGCAGAGACAAGTCAACGCTTTTATCTCCACCTACGATCAGCCTCCTAGCCCATCCCAAGCCTTCGTCTTGAGGACTGGGACCCATCTTCGATCGAAAATCCAGAGATCTTCCGCGGTGGATGCTTCTCGCAAAAATTCCCAATATTCGTCGGCGGCCTGTTTGCCGGCAATCCAGCCGGTTGATCGTCATTGTGATCATCTGAGTCTGGCTTGATCGGTAATCGGCTATCGGCGGTCTCCTCGCAACCACCTACGCAGCCGGCGAGTTTTTCAGTGACCTGAAGTCACGAACCTTGGCGTGGTCGTGGCAGGGAATCACATCGGCACATCGCCACAACTGAAGGAAATTGCCACCGTCGAAGATTGTTGCGCCGATGGAAGCTGTTGGATTTAATTAGAGGTTTCATTCGGCAGCTGTGAATCATTTTGTCCGCAGACTTATGTGGGTTCGGTGGTGACTTCGGTGCCGCATCAAACTCTCTCTGGGTGGCACGATTTCCACAAAATGCAGATAATTTGTATTATCAAAAACCAAATGCTCACACATGCAATCGATAATTGTGTTTATATGAATGTATATGCGGACAGAGAATTGGTTTGTTATTTAAATTCAAAAGGGAATTGAAATGGGATGAAATGGTTCTACGGCTAGCCTGCCACATTTAGGTGCATTTGGACCTGCTGAACCCAAAAAAGTACTTGATAGATTTCCCTTTGGGTTCGGTAGCCGTATCTCATTCTGAAGCTTCTAGTAGTAAACAGAACCGCCCTCTCCCTTAAATGAGAGGGTAGTTTTTGAGGAGATTCGAAATTCTACTGATGTGCTTAGTCCCATGTTTAATCATAGATACAAGCAATCGTAGACTCAAAAAGGAAGTTGTGCATTTTATGAAAAGATTGCAGCAGCATTTAAAATGGATGAAGACATGTATATTGCCAACTGTGATGAAACCTTTTTACATCACAACTTACACTTCATTGAATGTATTGGGAATATATAGATACGTGGTTTAAATCCCAAAGGGCACTACACTATGCTGTATCATCCTTTATATTCGTGAATCCTTTGGTTATATACGTGGCTGCCGCACATGGTTTGGGTGAACATGCATATTTTCAGTATGATCCCTTGGTGATTCAAGAGTATTGCCATAACGTACCTGTTATCTTTAGTGAACGGTACATTTCTCATATTCCTTTTAATTTATGGATTAATGGAATATATCTGGTCATGATAAGCTACTCTATATTTATACATGACCCATGAGTTTAGTTTTAAGACATCAAAAATCAATGTGCAGTTATAAATGCTACATATATCACATATTGAATATGCTTCTCCTTATTTGAAAAATGTGAGCATATAATATCTTGATTGGACTCATAAGAGAATTTGTTATTCTCTTGTTGACAATTAGTTATTTGCTATAGGCCATAACGGTTGAGATTTATCACACAACTTATATGTGAGATAATAGCATGAATTCTCAATAAGGTTTTTCATTGTTAGGTTGCACCTGTCGTTCCTAATTATTGTGATATATAGCATAAATATTGAATATAGCTTTGCCCAGAAGGCAAATTTGTTGCACTGATATATGATAATAGCACCAGGACAAATTCCCCAAATGTAAAATTGACTTGGTACTGACATTAAAAAGTCAATTGTTATTTGTCCAAATTCAAGTTTGTTGGTTGTGCTAATTTATTATAGCATTGTTTCACATGAGTCTTTGACATTGAAATAAATCTCAAATTTCAGTATTTAAACAAGATGATAATGCCTAATTTTTAATATAGTTTTGCCCAGAAGGTAAACACTAAGAGCACTAGTTTTTATTGTCACCCTTTGTTGTAAGCCCTCTATTATGAATATTTGATCGGAAAGGATCCATAAACCCTAAGTCAATCCCTGAAGGATTACCATGCGTCTATAATATATAAATTATAAATTATTATGATCCCCGAATGCATGATCCGAACAATTTATTCTTGGTTATCTGAAAAGTTAATTATTGAATTTTACTTCTCGAAGTTCACTTCCCAGATTTTACTACTTGGTTTTTACTTCCACAATTTTACCTCCCGGATGTTATCTTTTGGATGGTATATGGATTCGTTGTACTCCAGTCGAAGTACATGACCAAAACTATTTTAAACATTGTCATCTATGATAGTCACATAGTACTCCAGTAGTAGTACATGACAAAATTATACTAAGTGCTTTGAGTGTCGTCGATTTTTTTTAAAAAGACAACAACACTTAACTTTTGTGGAAATATACTCTTTGAGTTTTAAATCTTCCCTACTTGACAATGTGTTTGGTCATTGGGCTATTTATCTAATAAGGTCTGGAAGACCTCTAATGAGATTGTTTTTTGGATGACTAATGACTCATGAATGAAGTATTGAAGTCTGCAACTTGTATTTTTTTAATGTTATGTTACTCTGCAAAAATGCTATGTGATTGAGCGCCAAAAGTGAATCATATCATGTTGGTTTGCCTAAAGCAAACAAATTGTGAATATTTGATGATGATGCTTCACCATAAATTGAGAAAATGAATTTTTGAGATCCTGAATGATCTCACCATCTATACATCTATATATGGCGTTTAACCTATTTAAGATGATTATGTACTCGTATAATCTCATTTAATCAATATGTATGCTTTCTCTATTTGGACATATATGATTGCATATACTTTTGAGTACTTATATGTTGCGATTCTTTTAAAATTTTAAAGACCCATTTTTCAAAAAATTATGGCATGAACAATTGGGTCCCTTTTAAGATAAACATAATGAGTTAGATATTGGAATTTCTAAGCATGTATGAATAAGAAATTACCAAATTATCTATTTTTGGGGATATTTGTATTAATTCAAATCTGACTCACTGCATATCGTAACTATTCTCCCATACACATAGTGCATGGTAGAATTAAACATTTCCCAATCTGTGTTTCTATTCTTAGTATGCAGTTCATTTTATTATATCACCACCTCAGTGTATCTCTGTGGGCTATAAATCTGTCTGTTGTTTAAATACCTAGAGCCCATTATAAGGGATCAATAGATACACTAACTGCATACTTAATTAATGAAGATTGGTTCTTGGCATTAGGGGGAGATAAGAGTTCAAATTTAATAGAATGCCAAGAAATTTCATAGAATGAAAATATCTTCATTATTTAAATCCATGTACTAGTTAAACTGAACTAGAAGTTCAGAAGATGATCTATTTGCGATATTAGCAAATAATCTGCCAAAAATATCTATTGATCATAAAAAGAGTGACTAGGTCCCATATACCTTCCACAATTTGGACCAAATATATCTACCGATGCTCCTTGACGCTAGAAGTGTAGGAGATCTATCGATGTAAGATATAAGAATCATTATACTAGATCTAGTAAATAAACATTGTCACTCTTGAAAATTGCTTGAACAATTATGTCCTGCTGACGTTTGTCCAGATGACGAAAAACTAAAATTCATAGGTGCACCAAACAAACGTAATACTAGGGATGCGGAACGACCAGATCAAAAAATCCTTGGGAAATGTCTAGAATCTGGTTATTTTAGAAAATTGCCATTTAACATTTATAAATATGGGAGAAATTCTTGAAAAATGTTATAAGTTGTCGACAACACAATTGCCATTACAAATTGCTCGTTATATGTTAATCTGGATCCAGAGTTAGACACCAGAAGTGTCATGACTATTTAACATATAAAGGAGCAATTAAGGCATAGCTCGACTCGCTAAAGTGTAAAATTCTCTTTAAAATAATACACCATTGAGCGTTAACCCTGAAGGTTACAAATGGGTGTGTGCATGAAAGAGAAATAAGAATAATGAGGTGATATTATATGAAGCGAGTTTGTAGCTTTTTGGGTTCACACAAATACCCTTGATTGATTCTAATCAAATAAACTCTCCCACGATAAATAACATTAAGTTCCGCTATATAATATTATTGGCAGAATAATACACTTAAATATGCAACTAGTATTAATTTCAAAAGTCCCCGAAGGATTTTAAGTTCTCAAAATGAGAAAAAATCGCAACATTAAAATATTAAGGTCTTTATATGACCTGAAATAATTAAGAATTGGCTGAGTATTTTCCTCCCGAAGAAGAAATATGTATTTATGTGTCATTATTTACTCTTTAAAAGGTTGCGAATGGAGTTAATATCCTCATTGAAGGAATAATATGTACCATTGTGTGCTCGATAAAGGGTTGATAATGAACTTATTTATTATTTATTATCTCAGTCAAGATTGATGGTGTAAACATCAATGAAATATATAAAGAGCTTGATAATGTCAGTTCATGTTTAATGACTGAGACATTTGAAATAAAAAGCTTGTGAAAGCTATAAGTATTATCTCGACTTGAAGATCGAGTTTTTCTTTGAAGATTTTTTTTATATACACCAGTCAGTCTACATCTAAAAATGTTTTTTCACATGTCTTCTATATGCATATAAGTGTCATGTTTTTATCAAACTAAAGGTTGCCTAATAATCTCTTGAAGCAGATAAAGAACCTTTTTGGACTCGAAGTCCCTTACTTCATTATCGTTGGAGCACCATTGTAGAACCAGAAGTTCCATAATCGCAACATGTTTGCGATGAAATTGCTAGCAAAATCTAGTGCTCCCCCCTACAAATGAAGTACTTGAATAATGATTAACATATCCTCTGGTATCTTCGAGATATAAAGACATGACATTTATGTAAGAAACCATGATACGGTTTTAATAGGCTACTTGGGTACTGGCTGTTTTGTTTGATCCCCGCAATGCCAAGTCTAAACTGGATATACAATGAATTTCCTTAAATGTTCAAAATGAGGACAATAACACTTGTGTTGCAAAAATGTTATATGAGCTCTAGAAGAGCCATAAGATTATTAGACATTTACTCTAGTGACAATCCAGAAGATTTGTCCAATCCATTTCTTCAAATTTTTGAAATATATGTAGAACTTGAAGATTGTTATCTTCAGGGGGAGAAGGGAAGTACATTTACTCGAATCAATCCGGAAGATTGAATGTAAAATCCTGAAGATTAAGTCATAAAAGACTAACAGTTGCGCACTATTTGCAACACATAAATACATAAATATCATGTACTCTTTTCCTCACTAGTTTTCTCCAATTGGGTTTTTCTAGTGTGGTTTTTGACGAGGCATGAGTATGATATAATAATGTAAATGGGAAAATGTTACAAAATAATTGCTTCAGTCGACAAACCCCGAAATCCTGAAGATTATGTCGATTATGCCTTGAGGGCTCACGGTTGTACTCTTTTTCCCTTAACTAAGTTTTTCCCACAGGGTTTTCTTAAGAAAAGGTTTTTAATGAGGCGACCAATACAATATATGTTTTTACATATATCATGTACTTTTTTCTTCAACTAGGTTTTTTCCCACGTGGTTTTCCTAGTGAAGTTTTTAATGAGGCATGAATGTATGCTATCCATATACCTTGTACTCTTTTCTTGTTTAGGGTTTTCCCACAAGGTTTTCCTAGCAAGTTTTTAATGAGGCAAGATCGTGGTGTTATAATGTCCAAGGGGGAGTGTTATAAATATAATTAAGTGTGGACATTATGAGTTGATTATGTAACTGATGTAACGGTCACATTTATATCTACCATTATTACCTTCCGTTACAAATGTTGTAATATGAAAAGAGTAGAGGTTGAATACACTGATGAAGGAATACGATGATCCTGACCTTTCCCTCCCCACTCTCTGTCTTTTTCTGTTTAACAAAGATTTCATTAATAATATATATATTAATATATTTCATCGTGTTTCAATGTGTATGTTTAAACTGAATAAAGAAAAAATATGTTTTTTAGTCGAGTTAATTCCATTTTTGGTCATAGATTTATTGGTGGCAGTCCACTTTTTTTTTTGTTTTTTTTTTTTTTTTTTAAGAACGTCCTCTTTTGGTCCTAGTATATATTATTGTGACATGACCAATTTTATTCTAATTTATGAATTAATAGAATCTCTCTTTTCATGTCATGCATTGTGTGTACCACACATGATACTCTTTGTTTAAAGTGGTTGTGCATGACTTAATTGAGATTTTGGTGTCCAAGACATAAGGGACAATTATATCACATATTGAATATGCTTATCTTTAATTGTTAATATTTAGCCTATAATCTTTTGATTAGGCTTATATAAGAGAATTTGTTATTTCTCTTGTTGGCAATTAATTATTTCCTATAGGCCATAGCTATTGTGATTTATCACGCAACGTATAAGTGAGACAATAGCATGAATTCTCAATATGGTTTTCATTGTTAGGTTGCACATGTCGTTGCTAAACCTTAATTTGATCTTGTGATATCGATTAGATGATATGAGTCTAAAAAATGTGATATATAGCATAAATATTGGATATAGCTTTGCCCAGAAGGCGAATTTGTTGCACTAATTATATGATAACAGCACCAGGACAAATTCCCCAAATGTAAAATTGACTTGGTACTGATTTAAAAGTCAATTGTTATTTGTCCAAATTCAAGTTTATTGGTTCCGCTAATTTATTATAGCATTAATGTTTCACATGAGTTTTTGACATTGAAATAAATACCAAATTTGAGTATTTATACAAAACGATAGTCAAACTAAGAACGTTAATTTATCTGTCACTTGTTATCTTGCATGACATTTATGATAGTCACATTGTACTCCAGTAGTAGTACATGACAAATTACACTGAGTGTTTTGAATGTCATTGATTTTTTTTGTTGAAAGATATCAAAAACTTAGTTTCCTATTGCGAGAACATACTCTCTGAGTTTTGAATCTTCCCTACTTGACAATGTGTTTGGTCATTGGGCTATTTATGATCTCTGAAAGATTCTGAATATGATGATCTTTGACTGACTAATGACTCGTGACTCGTGAATGAAGTCTGCAACTTCTATTTTTAATGCAATGTTACTATGCAAAAATGTTATGTGCTTAACAGCTAAAAGTGAGTCACACCATGTTGGTTTGCCTGAAGCAAATAAATTGCTAATATTTGGCGTTTAATCTCCCTAAGATTGTCGAATGTTTCAATCATTTTGTTCAATGTGTATGCTTGTCCTATCTGATTTTATATGCCACTTGCGATAAAGTTCATATACATTTGACAACTTATTATGTTGTGATAATCTTTACATTTTTAGAGACCCATTTTTTAATTATGGCATGACCAATTGGGTCTCTTAGGGCAAACATAATGAGTTAGATATTACAATTTCTTATCCACATGAGTACTTTATAGAGCATGTGTGAAGGAAAAATTACTGAATTATATGTTTTGTGGATATACTTTTGTTTTAAATCCAAATCTAACTCACTGCATATCACAAACCAATCCCTCAAGGATTGTTATGTCTAGTACATGGTTTCAAAATAAACTTTTCCCTATCTGCGTTATTATTTATAGTGGGCAATCTATTTCAAATATATCATCACCACAGCGTACCTCTAAAAAGGCTACCAAAGAAGCCTCTGTCTCTTGATTAGCTAATACCAAGAGCACATGATAGGAGACCAATACATATCTTTAGGTACGCTGACTGCATACTTAATTAATGAAGATTGCTTCTTGGCATTAGGGGGAGATAAGAGTTCAAATTTAATAGAATGCCAAGAAATTTCATAGAATGAAAATATCTTCATTATTTAAATCCATGTACTAGTTAGACTGAAATGGAAGTTCAAAAGATAATCTATATGCAATATTAGCAAACAATCTGCCAAATACATATATTAATCATACTGATCATAAAATAGTGACGAGGTCTCATATACCTTCCCCAACTTGGACCAAATATATCGATACTCCTTGATACCAGAAGTATATGAGATCCATCGGTGTAAGAAATAAGAATCATTATACTAGATATAGTATAAAAACATTGTCACTCTTGAAATAGCATTGAATAAATTAGTCCTAAAGACGCTAGTCTAGATGACGAGAAACCCTAGTCAATTTATAGGTGCACCAAACAAACACAATACTAGGGATGCGGAACGACCAGATCAAAATATCTTTGGGAAATGTATAGAATCTGGCTGTTTTAGAAATTGCCATTACTTTTACAAATATGGGAGACATTTATAAAAAGGTTATGGTTGTCGACAATACAATTGCCATTACAAATTGCTTCGTTATATGATAATAATCTGGATCCAGAGTTAGGCATCGGAAGTGCCATGACTATTTAACGTATAAAGGAGCAATTAAGGCATAGCTCGACTCGCTAAAATGGATAATTCTCTTTATAATAATACACCATTTGAGCGTTAACCCTGAAGGTTACATATGGGTGTGTGCATGAAAGAGAAATAAGAATATTGAGGTGATGAAGCAAGTTTGTAGCATATGAGTTCACGCAGAGCCCCTTAATTGATTTTAATCAAATATACTCTCCCACGGTAAATGGCATTAAGTTCTGCTACATAATACAATTGGCAGCATAATAAATTTAGATATGCAGTTAATATTTATTTTGAGAAATCCCTGATGGATTTATAATTCCCGAAATGAGAATTTAAGTGTCATTATTTACTCTTTAAAGGGTTGCGAATGGAGTTAATATCCTCATTGAAGGAATAATATGTACCATTGTGTGCTCGATAAAGGGTTGATAATGAATTTATTTATTATTTATTATCTAAGTCAATATTGATGGTGGAAAACATCAATGAAATCCTTTTGACTAGATATTATGTCTGTCAATATTATACTCACATGAACTCCAGAAGAGCGATGACATATTTGTTTAGAAGATTTGCTCCAATGACAAGTTAGCAAATGTATATCTACAAAATTATCCATATGATTGATTGCGTAGGTTAAGAAAATTATTGTTTTCAGGGGGAGCAACAAAATATAAACTATAAATATTTTTATTGGTCCAGATGATCATGAGAAAATATGATGAATTCTAATGACAATCCTGAAGATTGTACCATATCCTTTCTCTACACCCTTTTGAATCAATATAATTTTACTTGCAATGTAGAATTTGAAGATTGTTGTCTTCAGGGGGAGACGGGAAGTACATTCACTCAAGTCAATCCTGTAAATTGGGTCTTGAGTGGTCAATCCTGTAGATTGGGTCTTAAAAGGACTAATAGTTGTACCTTTTCACAACATATACATACCATGTACTCTTTCCTCACTAGGTTTTTCCCATTGGGTTTTTCTAGTGTGGTTTTTAACGAGGCATGAGTATGATATAGTAATGTAAATGGGGAAAAGTTGCAAATAATTGCTTAAATGGACAAACTCCAAAATCCTGAAGATTATGCAGATCGTGCCTTGAAGGCTTATGGTTGTAATATTTTTTCCTTAACTATGTTTTTCCTACAGGGTTTTCTTAAGTTATGGTTTTTAATGAGGCGATCAATACAATATATGTTTTTACATATATCATGTACTCTTTTCTTCAACTAGGTTTTTTCCCACGTGGTTTTCCTAGTGAAGTTTTTAATGAGGCATGAATGTATTCAAATATGTTATCCATATACTTGTACTCTTTTCTTGTTTACGTTTTTCCCACAGGATTTTCCTAGCAAGTTTTTAATGAGGCAAGATCGTTGTGTTATAATGTCCAAGGGGGAGTGTTATAAATTCTTATTTATGGACATTATTATGGCATTGATTACTTGATTTGTAACTGTTGTAACAGTCATTTTGTATAGATTATATATATGATGTATAAGGATATAATGAGATGATGAATACAAGAGATGATTCTCCCTTTCTTCCTTTCTCCCTTATCTCTCTATTATGATTTTACTTTTAACACTATAAACTATTATACGCCATTGTCTTCTTTGATTAGCCAATTTTAAAAGTTTTTTTTTTTTTGGGAAGAAGGAAGGGCGAAACCCCCGAGCTAAACTAGAGCCCGGATCGAACAACAGAAAAGAAACACCCAGCGACCCCTCTATCATCCTCGAGGACATCCAGGATGTCTGATCCGGTGACCTTACAAACTCAACCCAATCACACCTTTTAATAGGTTATTTTTATATATGATAATTAAGTCAATAATAAGACAAATTACTATACATATATTACTAATTAAGTTATTTTCTCACCTCTTTATTACAATAATTTATTACATTTGAATAGGCTATTCCACAATATTCCATAGGCTATTCCATATTAAAGATTATTATACACAATATTATACGTCCTTTTCTCCATTGATTAGCCTGTTTTTAAACTTTATATTATTAATCCGTTTCACCCCTTTTAATAGTCTATCTTTATATAGGGTAATAGAGTACTACAAATTAGTATACACAATATTATACGTCGTTTTCTCCATTGGTTTGCCTTTTTAAAACTTTATATTATTAATCTGATCTATTTCACACATTTTAATAGTCTATTTTTATATAGGGTAATTAAGTACTACATATTAGTATACACAATATTATACGTCGCTTTCTGCCTTTCTCCATTGATTACCATGTTTTTAAATTTTATTTTATTACTCTATTTCACACCTTTTAATAATTTTTTTTTTTTTGGAAATAATAGTCTATTTTTATACAGGGTAATTAAGTTAATAATTAAAAAAATTACTATACATATATTACTAATTAAGCCATTTTATCACCTTTTATTACCATAATTTTTTACCTTTTAATTTTAATATGCTATTCCATACTACAGATTAGTATACACAATAATAAAATATTATACGTCATTTTCTCCATTGATTAGCCTATTTTTAAAGTTTGTTATTGTTAGAGTATTAATATATTTATGTGGCTATGCTTAGTCATGCTTTTAGATAGCCTATAGTATGGGAGTCAATTAGGTATTCTACTTGCATTAGGACTCTCACTTGTATCTGATTCAGTTAATCGATTATCTTGTTCTCTCTTCGTTATTACTCCATTTCACACCTTTTAATAGTGTACTTTTATATAGGGTAATTAAGTCAATAATAGACAAATTACAACATATATTACGCCATTTTGTCACCTTTTATTACCATAATTTATTACCTTTTAATAGGCTATTTCATGCTACATATTTGTATACACAATATTATACGTCATTTTTCTCTTTTGATTAGCATATTTTTAAAGTTCTCCTAATATACTTCTTATGTAATGAATTTCAATACCAGTATATAAATCATGCATTTCAAGATATATATTACCTTACCATTTCCACATCTTCCACTATGTCTCACTATTTTAGCCACATAATCGAAAAATCTACATATAATGGAACCTAGTTGTTTTACTAAATAAAATAAACGCCTACAGTATTGCATGGGCAATAAAGATAGATTAATTTGTCTTTACGAAGTCAAGAACAACAATCCGTGCTTGAAGATGCGGAGGTATATATATTCTTATTTAAATTTGGCATACTTTTATACCAATCCATTGACATATTGTTTACTTAAATCTGTCCTTTAAGGAATTGTTTTACGAATTATATCAATTAGTATTAGTAAATTCACTTCTACGCACATTTTGATTTTGCTCACAAGAGTGCTTGAATACTGAGGCATGCATTCGTATATAGGCAACAACCTCATTGCAATCATCTGCTCCCATAGAGCGTCGCATGTTGTAAAGTACTCATTAATGGACTTATTACCTTATGTGTTTCAGAAAATTTCATTATGAAGCTTTGCAATTCTGTGAGGATCAGTTTGAGAGTACCTATTTCTGAGGTTAAATCAATGGAGTGACTGGAACCTCTGTTGTTGTATGCCTCAAAGTCTCCACTACTGCAGGCGTGGCTTCGTTTCTCTGATACTATGTTGGATAAGTTGAGATCACGATAAAGGATGGAGAAGGAAAGATACAGAGCTCATGATAGAGAGAAGTTGGAAATTGTTTATTATATTGTTTAGAAAGTGAAAATATGTGCACAGAAGCAGTTACACCATGTTTATATATGCATGGCAGGTACAAGTGTACAACAAAATGAAATGAACTAGCATGAATAGAAAAGAATGCCCTTTGACTTTTAAACATATTCATGTTTACTTCATCATTTTCTTTAGACTTAGTTCTTATTTCACATAAATTGACCACCCAAAGTACTAAAATGTACTCCGTATATTCTATGTATTAGGACTATATTATTCATATTAAATTAGGAATATATTATTCGTGTTAGACTAGGATTCTATTTAGCATCTATACTTCATGTACTCTCAGAAATTATCAAGTTCTGTTAATACAATTCCATCCGTTCTCATCTGGTATCGGTTAGCTAGGATTTTTGCCTCTGAAAAAATTTAAAAAAAAAAAAAAACAACCTTGGTCAGTGTTGTTCGTCGACCGTCGTAGAGGTGTGAGGTAGTGTTGTTTGTCGTGTAATAGTACCGCCGTGGGGCATTGGAGTCAGAGTCTGGAGCAGCTACATCATCAACAAAGAAGCTAAGGGTCCGTTTACTAACAGAAAACTGTTTTCTGTTTTCTGTTTTCTGTTTTCTAATTTTGCAGTTTTCATTCTTTGTTTTCCATTCTCTGTTTTCAGTTTAGAAAACTTGTTTACTAACAGAAAACTGTTCTCTGTTTTTTAATTTTTCAGTTTTCACTTAAAATTTAGTTTAGATAATATTAATATTTTTTTGGATATATTCATTTGAATGACATGTATATGAATATATAACTTTTACTTCGAATTCTAATATATGTGAGATTTTAATATCGGATATCTGGATCAAACTTATATTATGATATAACATAATTAAAAATATTTGAATTAATAATCTATTGAGTTCAATCAATATCTAAAACATTATATATAATTTAATTCTTAATTTTGATAATGTAAATAATGTCTAACTTTAAAGTGTAAGCAAATAAATTACGTTTAAATAAGTAAAGTAAGTAGAAAAGATAGAAGATAGTGATAAGTAAAATAAGATGATAATGAATGTAATCATACTAATGTGGTTATAATGACATATAACTAAATAGATGATAGATGATTATGTTTTCCATTTCGAAAACAGTTTTTAAGTGTGTTTCATTTTTTCAGAAATTTCCAGAAATTATTTTCAATTTTGAAAATAGAAACTGTGTTAGTAAACATGTTTTCTGTTTTCTATTTTCCAGTTTCCGAAAATTTCCAGAAATTTCCAGTTAGTAAACGGCCCCTAAGCTTTCTTGGAAACTTCAAAATTGATGAACATATTTGTTGATTCTAATTGTAGTGTTCACGTGCTGTGCAAATCAAAACCAAAAAAAGCTTAGTCAAATATTGAATTGCACAGTCGTCCCTTATGTCGCAACACCTCAACCAGCGTGGTAGTTGTGGCCTTCATATTGCGTGTCAAATTTGTAAAGGTTTTGGTCACACAGGAGCTAATTGTTTATGGTGCTATGATGAACCGTGTCAAATTTGTAAAGGTTTTGGTCACACGGGAGCCAATTATTTTTGGCGCTATGATGATCCGTGTCAAATTTGTAAATGTTTCGGTCACACGGGAGCCAATTGTTTTTGGCGTTATTCAAGGGCTCCGAGTTCTCAGCGTTTTTCACCCTCTCCGACTCCTCAGGTGAATGTAGTCGTTTCTGGTGATGACTCGAGTGGTCCACATGAGTGGTTTCCTGATACTGGTGCTACCAACCATGCTACGCCCGATCCTTCTTTGTTGACCTCTACGACGGGTTATGATGGCCTGAGACTCTTCGTGTTGGCAGTGGTATAGGTTTGCCTATTGTTAATGTCGGTTCAGCTTCGTTAGCCACTAATTCTAGGTCTTTTAAGTTAAATGATGTTTTGAATGTTCCTGATCTTTCTAGTTCATTATTATCTGTCCCGCGTTTTGCCAAGGATAATAATGTTTTCTTTGAATTTCACCAACTTTGTTTCTTGGTGAAAGACATTTTGACCAAGAAAGTCTTATTTAAAGGGCATGCTGTTATAATAATATTATTAGTAATTAAACCAAGTCAAAGAATTTAATAAAAACAAACATGGGTGAGTCAAGTATGTTAATGTGGAACATGCCTAGATTATAGGAGTAGTACATGGAGCATTAGCTTCCTATTTATTAGCGTTCTCTTAGTATAAATATGTGGTGTATTTTCATTTGTTAGTGAATAAACATTATTCATTCTAATCTTCCTCTCTCTCTTCTCAATATATATAAATATAATATATAGATATATTATAGATATATTATATTATATTTAATATATATTATAATATATATATATATATATATATATATATATATATATATATATATATATATATATATATATATATATAATAAATCTTACATTTGGTATCAGAGCCAGTCAACCTTTCAACCCCGAGATATTGTTCGTAGTTAAATATGGCTACAAATTTCAATATAGTATGGTCGGGTCCCAAATTGGACGGAAAACTCGATTACAATTATTGGCAAATTATGATGTCCACACATTTGCAAGCTCAAAATCTTTGGAGCTTTGTTGATCCCGGTCTACCCGAAGGAGCTGATGCAGCCGCTATACGACGAGATAAATTGGCATTGGGTCAGATTCACCAAGGTGTTCATTATTCCTTTTTTGGGCAATTAGCTCGTGCTCAAACAACAAAACAAGCTTGGGACATCTTAAAGGTGTCACACAAAGGAGTCGATCGGCACAGAAGTCTAAGTTGCAGTCGTTGAGAAGGTTGTACGATAATTGTGAGATGACCTCTACAGAAACGGTAGATGCGTATTTCACTCGTCTTATTGATATGGTGAATAAGATGAGGTTATACGAAGATACGATTGAAGATGGTGTAGTGGTTGAAAAAGTTCTTCGAACTATGCCGATGAAGTATGACCATGTGGTGGCTTCGATCACAGAGTCACACAAAACTGAGCTCTTATCAATTGCAGAGCTGAAATGTATGGTAGAAAGTCATATTGACAGGATTGCATCAAAATCGGAACCACTAGCAGAAGAAGCTTTGAAGAGCCAAGTCACTCTTAATGTGACTAGCACTAATCAAAGAGGTGGAGGATCTGGTAGAGGTCGTGGAAGAGGAAGAGGAGGTTCTAGTGGAAAAGGTAGTGGTAACTTCAACCAAGGAGGAGAACGTGGTAACTCCAACCAAGGAAGAGGTGGATGTAATACCAAACAAGGTAAATTTCCATTTCATTGCTATAATTGTGGCAAGTGTGGGCACAAGATTGCAGATTGTTGGTATAATGAGGACAACAATCGTGGAAATCAAGCAAACATTGCTGAAAATACTGCTGAAAAGTCTGGTGAGAGTTCTGAAACTTTACTTTTAGCCAACGATAGTTTTTCTGCAGATAAGAACATATGGTTCTTGGATACTGGGTGTAGTAACCATATGTGTGGGAAGAAAGAATTATTTTCTGAACTGGATGAATCAGTCCGGTCTGAAGTGACATTTGGCAATAAGTCAAAAGTGCCAATTTTGGGAAAAGGTAAAATCTCTATTCAGTTAAAGGATGGTACTCACAATTTTATATCTGATGTGTTCTATGTTCCTGAACTACACCAAAATTTGTTGAGTATGGGTCAGTTGTCAGAAAAAGGATATAAGATACATATTGCTCAGGGGTGTTGTACCATTGCAGATGCTAAGGGAGTCTTGATTGCAAAGGTAAATATGTCCCAGAATCGACAATTTCCTTTGAAAATTAAGCATACTCTCCTTGCTTGCTTTAATTCTGAAGTTTGTGATGATAATTGGTTATGGCATATGCGATTTGGGCATTTCTATTTCTCTGGATTAAACTATCTTGCGAGAAAGGAACTTGTTTCTGATTTACCTGTTGTGAATGTCCCTGATCGTATATGTGAGATTTGTGTGATTGGGAAGAAGCATAGAGATCCCTTCCCCGTGGGCAAGTCAAGGAGAGCTACAAAACAGTTGGAGATTGTTCACTCAGACCTGTGTTCGTTGGAGGTTCCCTCACATGGAGGTTGTAAGTACTTTATTACTTTCATTGATGATTTCAGTAGAAAAACATGGGTTCACTTTCTGAAGCAAAAGTTTGAAGCATGTGATGTTTTCAAACAATTTAAGGCTTTTGTTGAGAAGCAAAGTGGTTATGAGGTTAAAATCTTGAGAACTGATAGAGGTACAGAATATATTGCCTGTGATAATTTTCTGAAAGAGAAGGGCATTCAGCACCAGATGACAGCTAGATACACTCCACAACAAAATGGAGTGGCTGAGAGGAAAAATAGGTCTATCAAGGATATGGTAAGGTGCATGTTGAAATCCAAGAATCTGCCTAAGCCTTTTTGGGCAGAAGTTGTTGTTTGTGCTGTCTATTTGTTGAATAGGTGTCCAACTAAAAGTGTCCGTGATAGGACACCCGAAGAAGCTTGGAGCGCGAGAAAACCCTCTATCAAATATCTCAAGGTTTTTGGATGTTTGGCATATGCACATGTGCCAGATCCATTGAGAAAGAAGTTGGATGATAAAGGTGAGAAGTGCATATTCATTGGTTATAGTGACACTTCAAAGGCTTATAAACTATACAATCCTGAAACTAAAAAGGTTGTTATAAGTCGTGATGTCACTTTTGATGAATATGGTGCCTGGGATTGGTTAGATAAAGATGAAAGTTCAGTTGTTTTTCCTGTTGTTGAAAATATTGTTGATGAGCAACCGATTCCAGATAATGTCCAGTCTCCTTCACAGCCAGACTCGTCAATTCGACGATCACAGCGTGAGCGCCATTTACCAGCTCGCTTGCAAGATTATGTTTTGCGTCATGATAATGACCTGTCTGATGAAGATATTGTTCAATTTGCTCTTTTTGCAGATTGTGACCTTTTATCTTTTGAGGAGGCTACTACAGAAACTCATTGGCTTAAGGTGATGGATGAGGAGATACATGCCATTAAAAAGAATGGTACCTGGGAGTTAACAGATTTACCTCCTGGAAAGAAGCCGATTGGAATAAAGTGGGTTTACAGAATGAAGTACAAGTCAAATGGAGAAATTGACCGTTTTAAGGCACGGTTAGTAGCAAAGGGTTACAAGCAAAAACCAGGTATTGATTATTTTGAGGTTTTTGCTCTTGTAAGTAGACTTGATACAGTTCGAATGGTTATTTCTCTTGCTGCTCAAAATGATTGGAAATTGCATCAAATGGATGTCAAGTCTGCTTTTTTGAATGGTTTTCTTGAAGAAGAAATATATGTTGAGCAACCTGCGGGATTTCTGAAGAAAGGGGAGGAAAATAAAGTGTACAGGTTGAGAAAAGCCTTGTATGGCTTAAAGCAAGCGCATAGGGCGTGGTATGGTTGCATTGACTCATATTTTGTTGAAAGTGGTTTTATGAGATGTCCTCATGAACACACTTTGTATGTCAAATGCACAGATTCTGGTGATATTGTTCTAATCTGTCTGTATGTTGATGATCTGGTTTTTACTGGAAATAACTTGAAGTTAATCTCAAAATTCAGGGAGGCACTCATTAAGAGGTTCGAAATGATCGATATGGGCCTTATGTCTTACTTTCTTGGCCTTGAGGTTGTTCAGATGGATGGTGGAATCTTTATTTCACAAAAGAAGTATGCTGCTGATATTTTGAAAAAGTTCAAAATGGAAAACTCCAAACCAGTTTCAACGCCGTTAGCTGAAAAGTTAAAGGTATCCAAAGATGAGTGTGGTAAGAATGTGAATGTTACATCTTATAAAAGCTTAATTGGGAGTTTGAGGTATCTGGTGGCAACAAGGCCAGATATTTCTTTTGGAGTTGGGATACTTAGCAGATTCATGGAGGAACCAAAAGAATCACATTGGGCTGCAGAAAAGCGAATTCTGAGATATGTGAAAGGTACAAGTAATGATGGAATCTTTTACTCCACTAATGAAGATGTGAGACTTGTTGGGTACACAGACAGTGATTGGGCTGGAGATGTTGAGACCAGAAAAAGCACATCAGGATATGCCTTCTATCTTGGTTCAGCCATATTTTCTTGGTCTTCAAAGAAGCAGCAGATTGTAGCACTTTCAACCGCAGAAGCAGAATATATTGCAGCAGCAAACTGTGCTACTCAAGCAGTTTGGCTGAGGAGAATTTTGGAGTTCTTACAACATGAGCAGGAAGCACCTACGACTATTTTTTGTGACAACAAGTCAGCAATTTCGTTGTCCAAAAATCCAGTCTTTCATGGTCGTAACAAACACATTGATATCAAGTATCACAAAATCAGAGAGTTGGTTGGTGAAAAGCAAATCAACATTGAGTATTGTTCAAGTGAATGTCAAGTTGTAGATATCTTTACGAAGCCGCTGAACACAGAGACATTTCTCAAATTTAAGAAGGAAATTGGAATGACCAATACATCCAACTTGGTTTAAAGGAGGCAATGTTATAATAATATTATTATTAATATTATTAGTAATTAAACCAAGTCAAAGAATTTAATAAAAACAAACATGGGTGAGTCATGTATGTTAATGTGGAACATGCCTAGATTATAGGAGTAGTACATGGAGCATTAGCTTCCTATTTATTAGCTTTCTCTTAGTATAAATATGTGGTGTATTTTCATTTGTTAAATCATCCTAGTGAATAAACATTATTCATTCTAATCTTCCTCTCTCTCTCTCTCTCTTCTCAATATACATAAATATAATATATAGATATATTATATTTAATTTATATTATAGATATATTATATTATATTTAATATATATTATAATATATATATTATATTTAATATATCTTACACATGCATATGGTGGCCTGTACTCCTGGCATGTGTCCTCTCCTGCTCCAGCTGCATTCGTTGTTGCGCGTTCCTCTTTTGTCTAGCATATGCGTTTGGGGCATCCGCATTCTAGAGTCTTATGTAAAATTTTGGAGTCTTCGTCTATTAGTCGTTTTAATTCTAAAGATCTTCCCAATGTTTGTTCTTCTTGTCAATTGAGAAAATCATCTCGTTTTCCATTATCTCGTGTTGAAACTACTAGTACGCATCCTTTAGAATTAATATATTCTGATATTTGGGGCCCTGCGCCGTTACTTTCTGCAAATGGATTCAAATATTTTGTCTTGTTTGTGGATGATTATACTCGTTACATGTGGTATTATCCCATGCGTGCTAAATCTGAATTATATGGCATATTTGACAAGTTTCGGTCACTAGTTGAACGTTTCTTTTCTCGCAAGATTATTTCTTTTCAGTCTGATTTAGGGGGAGAATATAAAAAACTTGGTTCCATGCTTGCTTCTCTGGGTATTCGTCACAGGCAATCATGTGCGTATACCCATGAGCAGAATGGTCGGGTAGAGCGTAGGCACCGTCATCTTGTTGAGACGGGTCTATCTTTAATGGCTCAAGCATCTGTTCCGTCTCATTTTTGGGACTATGCGTTTGAGACCGTTGTCTACCTTATCAACAAAATGCCTACTTGTGTCTTATCTTATGAAACACCACACTTTCGCCTACGCCAATCTCCTCCGTCCTACTCTTACTTGCGCATTTTTGGTTGTCTGTGCTTTCCTGTGTTGCGTCCATATAATCGCAATAAACTTCAGTTTCGCTCATCTCCGTGTGTTTTTCTTGGTTATCCCCCGTCTTATCGTGGCTATTGTTGTTTAGATACTAACACTAACAAGGTTTTTATCTGTCGCCACGTGCGATTCGATGAGAATGTGTTTCCCTTTGTTGCTCGTGTTGTGTCACAGGTTACTCCATCCCCTCCAGAGTTGTGGGCCATTGCGCCCGTGGTGACTGCTCCATGTGCAGCTACTGCCAACCAAAATCGCACTGCCGACGGTGATCCCGCGCCGGCTGCTTTGCTCGAGCAGTCCGCCTCTACTGAGCGGACTGTCTCGGACCAAGCAGTCCGGTCGCGTGGACTGCCCCGTGGTCGTAGTCGTCGAGCGGCCTCGCAATCCCGTTCGCATGTCATGGCCACGCGGAGTATGGGGCATCACGAGCATGTCGCGCTGCGGCGCTGGTTACTACAGCTGCTGCTGAACCCACCTGCTACTCTCAAGCCGTCAAGTTTCCTGAGTGGCGTGATGCAATGGACTTGGAATTTAATGCCTTGCTATACAATAATACATGGCGGCTTGTTCCGTTTCGTCCAGGTATGAATGTCGTTGGTTGCAAATGGGTTTTCAGGACTAAGAGAAAGGCTAATGGTTCAGTTGAGCGTTATAAAGCTCGACTTGTTGCAAAGGGTTTCAATCAGGTAGTCGGGGAAAAATTTTTTGAGACCTTTAGTCATGTGGTCAAACTGACTACGGTACGTATTCTTCTTTCGTTAGCAGTATCACGTGGATGGACCATTCTCCAGCTGGACATTCACAACGCTTTTCTGAACAGTAAGCTAGCTGAGACTGTCTACATGCGGCAGCCACCCGATTATGAAGACAAGTCTTTGACTGATCATGTGTGTGCTCCAAAAATCTTTGTATGGTCTTAAACAGGCACCGCGTGCTTGGTTCATGCGGTTGCACGATTTTCTTGTTTCTGTGGGTTTTTCGCCTTCGAAGACGGACGTGTCTCTTTTTATATATTCTCGTGACAGTATTTGTCTTTATTTCTTGGTGTATGTTGATGACATTTTGGTTATGGGTTCTGACTCAGATCATGTTACTGTTCTTATTGATAAATTAGCACTTGAGTTCAAGGTTCGTGATATAGGTGTGTCTTCTTTCTTTTTGGGTATTGAAACTGTCCCGTTGTCTGGTGGTATGCTTTTATCACAACAACGGTACATGAAGGATATTCTCAAACGTGCTGGCATGGTGGACTGCATGCCAATAGTCACGCCTGTCTCATCTGCGAAAATCACCGACGAAGCTGCCGATCCTACACAGTACAGGAGTCTTGCTGGTGATCTCCAATATCTTACGGTAACTCGTCCTGATTTATCTTATGTTGTTAATCTCTTGTGTCAGCACATGCATACTCCCACTACTACGGATTGGGCCTCTCTAAAAAGAGTCTTGCGGTATGTCAAGGGCACCTTGAATCTTGGTCTGCGTATTTCTCGGTTTACATCTATGGATATTCACGCCTATTCTGGCTCAGATTGGGCTGGCGATCCGAATGATCGCAAATCTACTAGTGGTTTTGCTGTGTTTTTGGGCAGTAATCTTATATCTTGGTTTTGTCGGAAGCAACGGACTGTGGCATGTTCTTCGATTGAAACAGAATACAAGGGACTAGCTGATGTATCTGCGGAGGTTACATGGCTTGTTTCCTTGTTACACGAAATCGGCATCCCTCCTGCGGCATCTCCTCCTCGACTATGGTGTGATAATTTGGGAGCTGTTTATTTATGTGCCAATCCAATTTTTCATTCCCGCACGAAGCATATTGAGATTGACTATTATTTTGTTCGCGATAAAGTAGCCAAAAAGGAGTTAGAGGTGCACTTTATTTCAACCAAGGATCAACTAGCGGATATCTTCACAAAGTCTCTGTCGTCTCTTCGTTTTAATTCTCTCCGTGACAAGCTCAATGTTTTGGCTAGCCAACCTTGTGCTTGAGGGGGAGTGTTAGGACTATATTATTCATATTAGACTAGGACTATATTATTCGTGTTAGACTAGGATTCTATCTAACATCTATATATTCGCTTCCTGTACTCTCAGACATTATCAAGTTCTGTTAATACAATTCCATCAGTTCTCATCCTATGTACTTCAGTTTCCATCCCTAATGATAATTCTAATGTATAAAAAAAATCTATTAATAGGATTGACCAAAATCATAAATCATTGACAGGTCTGGCCCTGAGCAAGGGCCAGCTGGCCACTTGCCCAAGGCCCAATCTCTTTATGGGGCCCAATGGCCTATAATATATATATATATATATATATATATATATATATATATATATATATATATATATATTAAAAAATTAATTTATCCGTTTGTGGTTTTCTGAAATTGGAGACGAAGAGTCGAGAATACAATTGGAGCTTCACACAGTTACACGCCACCCACACTGCACAACCAGAAACCACCTAAAGTTTCTCCACACTACAAATGAAGTCAATGAAAGTTCATAAAGCTTTTCCAAAAAGAAAAAGAAAAAGTTCAGAAAGCTCAAAAGAGAAAAGCAAATTAGCAATCCACAATCGCAAAAATATTTAAACAATCTGCAGACTTGACAGTCGTTTGGGCTTCACCTAACGGCGGATTCACAGGGCTAACTTTGGGGCTTCGTGTGCTTCGCCTAATCTCGGATCACAAGGCCGACACTGTGCCCACACAATTGTGTGAACCATAAATAAAAAGTAAATTTTTAATATAATAAGGGTACATTATTTATGTAAGGTACATTTTTTGAAAGTAAATTTTTCATATACTAAGGGTACATTATTTTATATAATGTACCTCCAATACAAATATAATGTACCTTCAGTAAAAAAATAATGTACTTTTAATATATTAAAAATGTACCTGATATTCATGGTCCACACAATTGTGTGGACCAGGATCCACACAATAATTTGCCGGGGCTTCGTCTGCTTCACCTAATCACTGGACAAGTGAAAAACTAAACAATTAAATAAGGTGTCAAGTTGTCATTCCCGTCAAGGTATTCTCATTCTCTGCCGATTGCATATCTGTGATTCCCGTATAGTTGGCTAAATAGCCTCTAATTATATATTTATGATTTTTCTTTGCTGATGTGCAATTGCTTTGTGCAAAGTAAACTAATTGCTGTATTATAACTTCTAATATAATGATCTATTTATCTTAATCTTCTGCAGAATTGTAATTTAATTTCATTATTCAAACTATGTTTAGGAATCCTAATTGTCTTATAATTCTATTTAGGATTCCTATTTACAATGAAATTGTAAATTTATTAGGTTTATTTGAAGAATGATTTTATTTGATTTTGTTAGTTTTGTAATGTGTTTATTCCTTTATTTTTTTAAGACACTTTTCACCGATTATGTGGAATCGGGATCTTTGGTGTCTAAAGTGAAAGCGCTCTACTTTGTTCTTTTTTAGACCAGTTTAATATAATGTTACGTAAAAAATTATCTGGGAGCACAAATAAAGAAAATTAAATTGAGCATTTAGTACTCTCATAGAAGAGGTAAGAAAATTTTTAAATTTTATTTTAAGTTAGTTGATATTAGTACGTTTGTAATCATATATTGAAGGCACAAGTGTCAAATATGTCTATCTATTACTGCGAAGTGCTCAATTCCCACCACAAACTAAATTAAGTGTCAAATAAGTCTATCTACCAGCTAAATTTGTTCAATTAATTTTTTTTACATGTTACCTATTTATTAATTATTAAAAAATAAATAAATAAAATAAAATAATTAAAAAAAAATAAAAAATTAAAAAAAAAATGATAATAGCCATCGGCTGTCCGGCGAGAACAGTCGGTGGCTGCCCATCCACAGACAGCCGTGGCTGTCCGACGAGGATAGCCGGACAGCCACAGCTGTATGTGAATGGGCAGCCACCGGCTGTCCTCGCCGGACAGTCGGTGGCTATTATCTTTTTTTTTTTTAATTAAATTTTTAAATTATTTTATTTTATTTATTTATTTTTTAATAATTAATAAATAGGTAACCTGTTGGTAACCTGTAAAAAAAGTTAATTGAACAAATTTAGCTGGTAGATAGGCCTATTTGACACTTAATTTAGTTCGTGGTGAGAATTGAACACTTCGCAGTAGTAGATGAATCTATTTGACACTTGTGCCTATATTGAATTTAAAATTTCGTTATGAAAACTAGTATTTTCATCTGTGCGATGCACGGAATGAATTTGTTATAATATATTAAAAATATTTTGGTCGTTATACAATTATTTAAATTATAATATCAAATATTATATAGTGCAATTGAAGATATGACATGGATCGTTTATAGTTTGTTGATGATATCATTGCTTGAATTCGAGCAAATAATTGCTCAAATTAATAGCTAATGTGTAAATGTACACATGCAGTGCTGTAACTTTAAGGGGGCGTTTGGTTCACGGAATCTTGGATTACCTAGGTAATCTGAGTCTGGTAATGTTATATTACCTTGTTTGGTTCAAGTTATAAGATTACCTGGTAATGTTATATTACCTGAAAGCTGATGTGGCGGTAATGTTTCAAGGTAATGTGATTAACCCCAATTTTTTAGGTAATCTTAGATTACCTTGAATTATTCCAACTTTGCCCTTGTTAACTAATAATAATAATAATAATAATAATAATAATAATAATAATAATAATAATAATAATAATAATAATAATAATAACAACAACAATAATAATAATAATAATGAAATTAATATATGTTTATATAATCAAATATATATGTGTATTTTTATATATTTAATTTTTTTAATATTTAAGCATCGATATACATTCATACATATATATAAATACACACATTATACATACATACATACATACATACATACATACATACATACATACATACATACATACATACATACATACATACATACATACATACATATATATATATATATATATATATATATATATATATATATATATATATATATTATTGAGGACATTATTGTAAATTGATCCATATAACCTAAAAATATAACCTTGAACCAAACAAGGTAATATTATATTACACTATCCAAACCAAACACACAAGGTAATCTTACATTCCCAACATCTCACATTACCTTCCTGGAGGTAATCCTATTACCTGGGGTAATCCAAGATTCCGTGAACCAAACGCCCCCTAAAGATTTTATATATCATTGTTTAAGATTTTTATAAATTAGACAAATATGCTCATTCTCTAGCAACTTAGTTATAGTAATCAATTGTTATCCTAATTCATTTGCATAGATGATATATTGTTGTCTAGATATATAACAATTTTGTCATTTTGAAAAAAAAAAACACAATATCAACGATTGTATTTACACATTATCGGAAACCTCTTTGTAGACGAAATTGGTAGTCGCAACACAATCTTGTCCATCATCGTCTAGAGCTAACACATTCAGGCCATCAAGATGGGTGACTCGGGAGAAAGTCACGTACAATTGTCCGTGATTAAAGACCAATTTTTTTAGCAAAAACCCAACGTGAGTTAATGTTTGGCCTTGGCTTTTGTTGATAGTCATGACATATGCAAGCATCAACGGGAATTGTTTACGCTGGAACTTGAAGGGAAATCTCATATCGGGGGATAAGAACTTTGGTTCCTTTATGTGTCCCATTAACTATTCTTGCTTCGACAATATGATCTGCCAATCTTGTGATGATGAGCCGCGTCCCGTTACAAATACCAAGAGAGTGGACTATGTTCCGCAATAACATAACATGTGCACTGATCTTTAATGTCAATGAATGATTAGGAAGACCCGACAATCTCAAACTATTTAGAATTCAGGAGTATGTACTTCTGATAGATTTTCATTGTCTGATTCTGCCTTACACAAAGAGTCACAATTTAAATATGTTTGTCCTTCTACAGTATTCATGTCGCACATGTATTGATTAATTTTATCAATGACATCTAAAGTCAGGGAGAGGATCGCTCGGCCTTCTAGCTGTGACTCATCAAGCATGTCATATCTCGAGCTTGGGGGAGGTGTTTTCCACTATAGTTGCTATGGGATCGTGTCCACACTTCAACAGAAATCGTGCCGGAATATCGATCTCAAAATGAACCGCCGTTTACAACCCCGGCAATCCCATCTCCGATGTCTGCAATCCATTTTGAAAACCAATCAACCGGGTGTCTATCTTCATCTGAAGCTAAGGTCCATAGTCTCAAGTTCTTTGTGAGCCTTAATACCTTGCAATTTGTCCATATATATGAAGAATTAATAGTTGCTCCGAAAACTACTAGTCTTGTTGCTTTCAGAATAACAGGTAGGAGATGTCTAAAATTGCCGCCCAAAACTATTATCTTTCCACCAAAAGTCTTTTCAGCACTACCTAGTATGGCGAACCTCAATAGATCCCTCGTGATTTTGTCTAAAGCCTCAAAACAGTGTTTGTGCGTCATTAGTGCTTCATCCCATATTATAAATTTGCTCATTATTTTAAGCCCGGCAAGGTTAATGCCTTGCGACATATTGCACGTGGAACCTTCGTTCAAAGAGAGTGGTACAAAAAATTTGGAATGCACTGTCCTGCCTCCCGACAAGAGCAAAGATGCTATTCCACTACAAGCAACATTCAGAACAATATCACTGTGGTTCCTTATATATATATATATATATATATATATATATATATATATATATATATATATATATATATATATATATATATATATATATCCATAAAAGTACCAAAGTAATTACACGAAAAAATAGAAATGATAATTTATTTACTTCTCATAGTATTACACCTTAAGCATTAAAAAAATATAGATTATCATAAAATTAATTGTAATAATTATATAAAAAAAAATCAACGATCATGTTTAATTGTAATTATACTATTATTAAGGTAATTATTAACTTAATTACCATAATAATTATTAGTCAATTATAATAATATGAGTAATATCTGGGCAATTAATTCTTTAATTATCATAATAATTATTAGGTAAATATACTTATATTGTGCAATTATAGTATTACACCTTATGAATACAAAATATATAGAGAGATTAGCATCATATAAATTACATGGAATAATGAGAATGATAATTTATTTTGTTCTCATATTATTATACCTAAATATAAATAAATAATTATATATATATATATATATATATATATATATATATATATATATATATATATATATAAAATCAGACAATTAATTATAATTATAAAAAAAATCAACAACGCGTGTTTAATTCATCGCACAGGGTAAATATATGTGATGCATGGACATATGATAGACAAATGATTAATAATATTCTAAAAAATAGAATAATATATGAAATAATTATTTAAAAACGATTAACACTGCAATTGTATTACCCATTATTGAAAACTTGTTTGTATACGATATTTTTAGTCGTACATACAGATGGTACAATATCCCTACATATCAAAATTTTTAATCTCCTTTATTTACTTACTCTCGAGACTGCTACGTACATTTGACTATGATTAAAAACCGACTTTCTAAAAAATAATCCCACGTGTGATAGTGTTGCCATTGACTTTTATTTATTATCATGACATAAGATAGCATCAAAGCAAATTGTTTTCTTTGGAACTTGAAAGGCAATCTTGAATCAGAAGGTGTTAACGACATTCGAGGAATTAAAACATTTGTTCCTGTATTCGTTCCACACATAATCTGAGCTTCCAAAACATGATCAACCAACCTTGTAACCATTACACAGTCCTAATGAGTGATCCATATTTCTCAATAGCATCACAGGTGGTAGATTTCAACAATCCATTGTGCACCTTGTAACTATAATCTATATTTCTCTTACTAATTGTGTTGCCTATTCATATTTTGCAGTGTTAAATGTTGAAAAAAAATATGTAGATTATGGTTTTAAGTTTATGTGATTTTGTATCACTTTTTTGAAACCTGGAATCTTATAGTTTGAAGTCATATATATACAATTCCTAATAGAACATATTATTTCCTACTTTTCTATTCGTACTATAATTCTATATTAAAATTCTCATTTGTAATACAATACGATAATATTAAAACACTATTATAATATTCTGTGCGTGACAAATAATTCTAATAGTACAAATACTAGAAATAGGAAGCAACATATATTATAATTATTATTAATTTTATCGTTATTATAACATATATATAGTACTTGAACATATGTTAATCAGAAAGGGATGATTGAGTAGTAAAATAGTCAAAACATAATATTAGCAATACAACAATATTAATATTCATATTTCTATTCAACAATATTATATTATTCCTTTTTCCATTAAAAATTATATTCTCTATTATTTGTTTTATAATTCTCCCGTTAATTCTCTGTTAAATTTACTAAATTTTAAACTCCCAATAAAACTCAACTTCCTAGCTAAATTATTAAGATTTAAATAAAAAATTATTAAAAACATGCATGCTTAATTCCCAGTTAAAATCAAACTCAATCTCTCAACTCCATGTACTCAAACACTCCTAAATCACCTATAAATATAGCCCAAAACTCAGCACTCCACCACCAACACTGAAACAGAAGTTTGAGGAGGAGCAATTTGGAGCTTGGCTTTTCAATTTGGAGCATTCCGTTCTATTAACTTTAGTTTCTATAGGTGAAGTAAGGATTACAAGTTCCTTTTGGTGATTATGCAGTTCATGTTTTTTTAATGTTGCAGTATAAAATGCTATATTCATGTTTTAGTTTCCTTTTATATTTATTTATTAACTGTTTTCTATTATAGTTGTTTCTCTAGAATTTTCACATATTGCGGAAAGTATTTCTAGCAGGTATTAGTGATCATCATTCTCAATTTTATTGGGTAATAACAGATTAACAGTTTTAATCTTTTTTAAAAATCTTATTTCAATCTGTAACTAATTTATTTTATTATTAGGTTGATGTTGAGGCATAGTGCTGGATTGAAGAATAAAGTGATGACTTATAAGGGTTTAAGTATTGTGTAGCTTTTTTTCCTCTTTTGTATGTATCACATTTTACAATAGGTTTCAAGTATTATGTAATATACAAATCTGTTTTTTAACAAGTGTATTAAGATTGATTCTATTATTTTGAACAATAATATTTAGGGAATTGTGTTCTTCAATCTCCAATACACTGAAAAATTTATTTTATTGGGTTTAAATAACTTAATAACTTAATGTATCAATAGATTGGCAATGTATCACATAAGGTTGTTTACTCTGGGCTACTGGTGGCACATAAGTTTTTTTAAAGTTTTGTAAAGCTACCAAGTGGCTTATAGTCCACTAGTATCGGATTGCTCCCCTAGGTGGGAGGTGATGGGTTTGAACCTCGGTTGAGGCAATTAGTGTGTATATGTAGGGTATCCCCTTCCTTAAAAAAACAAAAAAAAAAAAAAAAAAAAAAAAGTTTTGTAAAGCTCATGTAATCAGTGAATTTTCAAGTTTTCGAAGCACTTATTCTTCCAAGTAGGTGATTGTATTATAATCAAACTGTTTGCATGGTTGAATTATTCTTTTGCAGGGAGTTCAAGTATCATAGGACATATATAGCTAATTTGATGGTTGGAGTTCATGATGAAGTTGTTCTGCACGGTTCTTTAGTTTTCCATTATTTTTTTGATATATATTATAGGTTTGAGTTCTATAATATTGTAAAGTATTGAGAATGTGTACTTTTGATAATTCTTATGTTTTGTTAATAAACTATTATAGATTTGAGTTTATTGTAAAGTATTGAGAATATGTATTCTAAATTTTAAAAAGTATATTACTAATTAGGGTATTACTAGGTGTGGTCATCCGAGTTTAAAACGACCACGAGACGTCCTCCGAGTTTAAAAAAAATAACCACACGTGGTCCTCCGTTAGGTTTGGTGTCAAATGGACGTTCAGTTTGAGGGCAAACCGGTCATTTCTCATATGAGTTAATACCTCCAATGGTCCTCCGAGTATTAGGGTATTACCAGGTGTGGTCCTCCAACTTTAAAACGACCACTAGATGTCCTATTAGCTTAAAAAATTACCACCTGTGGTCCTCAGTTAGGTTTGCTATCAAAGGGGCGTTAAGTCTGAGGGAAAAGCTGTCTTTTCACCTATATTTTTCTTCCTTCATTCACAGCATTGGTATGTCTGCAAGATTTTTCCCCTAGAAACCGGCATCGGCAAGAAGAAAGTCTCCGATTGCTGCTCCAAGAAACTGGCGACTCTGGTCCAGGTCAAGCATTTGCCCCCAACATCTTTGCTCCTCCAGAAGTGATAAGCATAATTTCTATGCATTATTTAGAGTAATTTTAGTAAATGATTTGCATAACGGAGCTTCTATGCATGTTTCGTAGGAAAAATTCTTTTCATTGTCAATACGTTTATACTTTGGTCATGGAATATGTTTATACTTTGGTCGTGGAATATGGAATAAAGGTTTCCGCCTTTCCAGAGAAAAGTAGAAAAACTGAAAAATAATCATCCTCATCCTCCGTCCTTCTCGCTACCAGCATTCTCTTTCTTCTCGCCGGAATGATCTCCACATTCTTCTTCAGATGCTTCTTCAAATCCTCCATCATCGCCTTCATGTCTATTTTCCCGGTCACCGTCACTAGATCATTTTCTGTATCCACTTTCACTACTTTTTTTTAATCAAGCATACCGCATTCATGGAGTAAAAGGAAAAGTGAGATACATGTATAGGAAAACTTTGTGCCTAAGAATCAGCAGAGAGAGGTACCCTGGAACAACAAACAATGGAGGAAGGGTCATCCAAACGATTCTATCTTTGAGGAGAGAGAGGATTTAATGGACCCACAGGTGGTTCGCCAATCTTCATAGTTGCCCGGTTTCTGAAACCCACGGCTTTCGCCATTGACGGCCAAAGGCTAAAGCTTCCCTTATTGTCATTCTCGTCCAAAGCAGAGTGGCCTCTTGAGGTGGCATTCTGTGGGTGTAGGGGTCCACAAAACTTGTGAGGAAGAAATATAGGTGAAAGGACAGCTTTGCCCTCAGACTTAACACCCCTTTGATAGCAAACCCAATAGAGAACCACATGTGGTAATTTTTTTAAACTAGTAGGATGTCTAGTGGTCGTTTTAAAGTCGGGGGACCACACCTGGTAATACCCTAATACTCGAAGGACCATTAGAGGTATTAACTCTTTCTCGTAGTAGAAATGACAAGTTTACCCTCACACTTAACGTCCATTTGACACCAAACCTAACGGGGGACCACTGGTGGTTAATTTTTTAAACTCGGAGGACGTCTCGTGGTCGCTTTAAACTCGAATGACCACACCTGGTAATATCATAATACTCAGAGGACCATTGGAGGTATTAACTCTTACTAATTATTTTTATACTTTGAACATACCTTGACAAACTATATATCCTATACATTGTTGATTTGCAGCCTATGGTAAGTTTAAATATCTGCAAGTAACCAGCTCAAATTTTATTAAACTTTCAATTTCATATAATTTATCAAAAAGTCTTTTAATATTTTTTTTCAATTTCATATAATTTGTATTGAAATTCATATATATATATATATATATATATGAATATAAAAAGGATAGAAAAATGCAGGGTTTCTCATAACTTATAACAAACAATTATAATGTCTTCTGCTAATACTTCAGAACTGCATATAACACAAATACATTAGCTACATACTAAATTAGTTTTTATGCTAAATAAAAAAAAAAAAAAAAGTGTAGTTCATAAGGCTGCATTAAACAAAGTGAACTTAAAGAATAAAATTTCTACTTCTTCTTAGGTTAACTAATTAACAGAAATTGATTAGTGATTCTGTTTCAGTGTTGGTGGTGGAGTGCTGGATTTTGGGCTATATTTATAGGTGATTTAGGAGTGTTTGAGTACATGGAGTTGAGAGATTGAGTTTGATTTTAACTGGGAATTAAGCATGCATGTTTTTAATAATTTTTTATTTAAATCTTAATAATTTAGCTAGGAATTTGAGTTTTATTGGGAGTTTAAAATTTAGTAAATTTAACAGAGAATTAACGGGAGAATTATAAAACTAATAATAGAGAATATAATTTTTAATGGAAAAAGGAATAATATAATATTGTTGAATAGAAATATGAATATTAATATTGTTGTATTGCTAATATTATGTTTTGACTATTTTACTACTCAATCATCCCTTTCTGATTAACATATGTTCAAATACTATATATATGTTATAATAACGATAAAATTAATAATAATTATAATATATGTTGCTTCCTATTTCTAGTATTTGTACTATTAGAATTATTTGTCACGCACAGAATATTATAATAGTGTTTTAATATTATCGTATTGTATTACAAATGAGAATTTTAATATAGAATTATAGTACGAATAGAAAAGTAGGAAATAATATGTTCTATTAGGAATTGTATTACACTATTTTACAATATTAGAATAGAAATTTTAATGTAGAATTATAGTATGAATAGAAAAGTATGAAAGAATATATTCTATTAGGAATTGTATTACACTATTTTACAATATTAGAATAGGAATTTTAATGTAGAATTATAGTACGAATAGGAAAGTTGGAAATAATATATTAAAATTTGAGGATTTTGGGCGGGAAGTTAAGATGAGGATTTTGGGCGGGAAGTTAAGATGAGGATTTTATTTTTATATATAGTATAGGTTGTATTACAAATGAGAATTTTAATATAGAATTATAGTAGGAACAAAAAGGTAGGAAAGAATATATTCTATTAGGAATTGTATTACACTATTTTACAATATTAGAATAGAAATTTTAATGTAGAATTATAGCATGAATAGAAAAGTATGAAAGAATATATTCTATTAGGAATTGTATTACACTATTTTATAATATTAGAATGGGAATTTTAATGTAGAATTATAGTACGAATAGGAAAGTAGAAAATAATATATTAAAATTTGAGAATTTTGGGCCGGAAGTTAAGTTGAGGATTTTGTTTTTATATATAGTATAGATTTATTTAACTTTTGTATATGGTATCGGCGATTTATTTTCACTTGTCCCATGCCTATAAAATGATAGGTTCGACCCTGATCATTGATAAACTAAAAAACATTTTTTCTGACTCAATTTAAACATACACAGATGACAGATTGAAACATGATGGAATATATTAATATATTAATAATGAAATCTTTAAAATATAAGAGCGATTTGTAGAGATTTGGGATTACATAACTTTGATCAAGACTCTAACTATAATTAGTACAATTAACCTCTCAGAATTCTAACACAACCGGCTACCAGAATTTAATCCTGAGATATTGATTGAAGTTAATAACAATCATGCCAACAGTTGCAAAGTCTAAGGGCAGTCCCAAGAATTGGGGTACATTGTGCTAATGGATGGAGTCCACTATAGTAATTGTAGCACATCCTTTCGCAACATTTTTCATCACACGACGCTATGCTGCATGGACCCAAATTTGCAACACAATATGGTTCATTAATTCGTGCATCCATTCCCATTACTGCTTCACTTCCCTTTCCTTTTACTGGTGGGCCCGCTGGCAACCACTTGTCGCCGCCCGCTACCATCGTGCCTGAAAAATAAGATATATTATCATATATATATGCATACCCTAATTGATTACATTTTTTGATGAGTCTTATTGGTAGTGGGTATTATTGACCACTTTTGATGGGTAGCCAATAATAGTAAAAAAACAAATTCTAGATTTCTAAAGTGGTTAGTTGGAAGTTAATTGGTTAGACTATTTTCACTCACAAGTCTTTAGGTTTTTTTTTTTTTTTTTTTTTTTTTTTTTTTTTTTTTTTTTTTTACAGAAAAATCCTAGGGTTTTGATAACTTAGCTTTATTGTGGTGAAAAATAATAAAATTGAATACAATTTAGCGAGGGGATTTATGACTGTGTTCGACGGTAGTAACACTGTGTATACCAAAAAAAAAAAAAAAAAAAAAAAAAAAAAAAAGAAAGAGAGAGAGAGAGACATTAGAATGGCTAATATACAGTGAAAGAGAAGATATATGTTACCTGCGGATGATGCAAAAATAAGAACAAAAAAGAAGCAAAACGTAGGTTTTAAGGTGGCCATTTTGCTAATGACAATGGAGGAGATAATTAAGTAGCTCAAAAATTATGCTAGAGTTTATTTGTACTGGAATTTTTGTTGATGAAATGTTGTATATATAATAATAAAATGGAATTTAATTTTTATTAAATCAAAATAATAAAATTTACACGTCACAAAGTGCAAGCCTGTTATAGAAGTGTTATAATGTTGGTGGTCAAGATTCAAGATAGAGCAATTTGGAAATGGTTGAAATATATGGATAAGAAAAAAAATAAGGTAATTATATATAATTAATGCACCATATTTATATTAAATTATGCATAGGAAATAGTTAATAGTTAAATTCTGCACATAATGAAATTTCAAAAAAAGTAATTAATTGTCAAGACCTTGTGGTCTAATTGCACCCGGGTTGCACTCCCATATAGAAGAATACGGTGTAGTTGGGTTCGAGCCTCAGTGGAGGTGGCATTGATTTTTTGTGCTTTAGTTAGTTGAGGAAGTAGTTTATGAACATATATTACATTGTAATAGAGTCAGTAGCATACTAATATAGTAAATTATTGGACCATAACAAAAAGTACATTTTTTTTGTACTGAGTGTACATTATACAATATAATGTACACTCAGTACAAAAATAATGTACATCCCTTAAATACAATATACATTATTTTTATGATGAATGTACATTATTTTATAGTATACAAAATATGGTCCACACAACTTGTATGGACCATGGTCCAATATTGTCTCGAATAAAAGAAACGTTTGTTGTTACTGTAGCTACGTGCATTATTCTTTTTAGAGCAGCAAAGTTTTTTAATTTTGACAAGAATTATATTATTTGGTAAATTTTGGGTTATGTAATTGCAACAATTATTTTCTGAATTTTATAATGATGGTTCATCAATAGAACAGGTACTGCAATTTCATATTAAGAGCATGTAAAGAGTAAAGGATCATTTATAGAAGACTGCATGTTATATAATGCCAAATGAACACGAAGAGTAACAAAAATAATACTTTAGCATCATCCATTGTGTATTGAAAATGAAATGGTAAGAGTAGAGCTCATTCTCACTAGTATGAGTTTTCTGTAATAATATTTCACTATAAACAATTAAATCTCTAACCTTATGGAACCTTACATTAATATGTTTGGTTTTGGCATGATATATATTATTTTTAGCAAAACAATATTGAACTCTTAATGTCAAAATGTAATTGAATTCCACCTTGTTCAATACTACTTCTTTAATCAAATTAAACATGAAAGCCACAAAGTCTCTTTAGATGCCTTACTAGTAAAAAACAGTTCTTTCATGTCAGCCGTGGGAAGCAATAGGCGTATGTTTTAAAACAAGCGCCTATGAACAAGATGGTTCATGACTTTAGGCATCGGTTCTTCATAGTTGCCTATGTTAACTATAGGTGTCCGTTCCTTCCAAAAACACAAACGCCTATTCTAATATTTGTTTCTTTTACATTTTGACATAGAGGCGTTTGTCTTTTGTCAAGAACAGATGCCTATAGTATAAATTTAAAAAAATTTAAAATACGAATAGACTTTAGTTCCTTCCTTAAGAATATATATACGCCTATTCTCTTTTTGTATTTTCTCATTCTCCCTACCACAATATATTTGATTTCAAGAATATTTAACATAATTTAATTCAATAACCATCCATCACAATCCATTCGATCAATTCATCAACATAATATCCTACTTAAATAAAATATATAAAATATAATATCCACAATATACGCCAACAATCAAATTCTTAACCATCCACAACAATTCATTCAATCCATCAACATAATATCCTACTTAACTAGGACACAATATAAACTAACAATCAAAGTCTTAACTATTTCAGCATACACACAATATTATACATATAGACTTTAGTGGTATCTAATTTCTTGAAATTTCAGCAAGTTCTTTAATTTACTACTTGCTTGTAACAAATAGGGGTTGTAGTTTCTTTAAATAGCTAATGCAATTCTAAGATAGTATATATGCTATAAGAGTGGCAATATAATAAGTACAGAAATAGTCATTCGCGTCCAAAGAAATGTATAATTCGCGTCGAAAGTTGCTTGGACGCATATGCAGGAGACGCAGATTGAACAATCTGTATCCAAAGTGAAATCGGACGCACATAGTAATTGTATTGCGCCAAAGTTGAACAACTTTGGACGTATATAGTCATTTTTAAAAAAAATACAATATGCTTCAGTTTCTGACTAGGAACTGACGCATATTGTCCTGCTGTTAAAAAAATTAATTTTTCTATAAAACGACAAATATTTTTCGTGTACATTCCAACATAACTATCAACAAATAATATACTTCCACATTAATCAATTTAAGATATACACTACACCATACCACACCACACCAATTCTATCAACTACAACACACCAATTCAAAATTTCAATTCTAGTAACACTTTAGAGTTAATACCTCCAATGGTCCTCTGAGTATCAGCAATTTACCCGCTGTGGTCATCCGATTTTTAAATGACCTCCAATGGTCTTCCATGTTTTAAAAAATAATCACCCGTGGTCCTTTTAGAACGTGATCATTTTAAACTTTGTTTTTTTTAAGAATTAAGACCATGCGTAGTTAATTTTTTAAAACATGGAGAACCATTGGAGTTCATTTAAAGCAAAAAAGTAGAAAGAACCAACCTCTTATGATGAAGTTTACGGACTCTTTTTTGCCTTAGAAACAAAAGAAGCGGATCTTCGATCTAGACTAGTATTTCTAACAATGAAAAGAAGTGTTTCTACAAGCATGCCAACAACCAGTCCAAGGATGCCACCAGCACTCTGAAAATAGAATAGGAGTGGTGTCAATTATAGTATTATACCAAATAAGAATTAATTAACTGGCTATGATGTGCAAACTCTAGGCAAGTGGTGGTCAGTTATTAAGTACTCTAAGTTCATTCAAGAATAACATTATTGTTTTTGTTATTAACTGGTGACACAAAGTAGAAAGAGCTTTAAAGAATAACATATTATTTCCATGGAATGGCAGTATTCATGCAAAGCTAACAAAAAGCAACAGAGTAAAGCATGCACAACCGATAGTTGTATTGGTTGTGCATATATAAGAACTGCATAGAGCAATCAACCATTTAAAAGAATAAGGAAACTCATATTCTAACATATTGTTTTAAATTACTTGCCCCAATCATTTTATCCATGTAGAAGTCCTTGGCATTATCTTCATCTGTACCTCTTACACTTTTGGGTGTGGAAAACAGCAGTCAAAGTTTCTGTGATTAGGCAACAAAGTAAAAGTATTTAAAAGGTTTCCACAACCATTTCTGTAGCAGCGCAGTATCATTTGGCACCGCGAGACAGACCGCCGTTTTCACTACGACCGCTCCGTGACACCACTGTGAAAAGACTGTAGTTTTCACAGCAACATCGTACTCTGCGTCTATGGTTTTTCCCTCATCTCACTACACTACACTACAATAGAATTTTCTCTACTTCTAATCTCACTATTTCATCATAATACCTAGGTTTAATCTCTGCAAAATCCTAGCTAGTGGAAGTCATCCAAAGGACAAGCTTACAAGAGACGATTCATGTCCAGATAAATAAAAACCCTAATCAACTAATCTCGACCCAAGCATTCATGTATAAACTCCATATTTGATATCATTTGGATGATTTTTGCTCTCATTAGGTTTTTTTAAAGATGGGGCACGGTGGTTATTCATTAGCAAACACAAAAGTTCTGCGTATGGTTAACACCCTCGGAGTTGATAATGAAACAAAACAAACTACAGAGTCTCTGCAGAATGAGTTGCAGAAGACAGGAGAAGTTACAGGCCGTTGAAGAGTTGAAGAAACAATCAGGTATTTTTAGGTTTTGTTTTAAAGTTGTGTGATTTTTTTATGTTCTACTCCTGTTCATAAAAAATTCAAATAATTTTTGCTACTATGCTTAGATTGTCACCATTATATATATATATATATATATATATATATATATATATATATATATATAACCCTATATAGATTTAAGATCATATGAGAACATGTGCTTAGGTGAGAACATGAGAACACATCACGTACATCCATCTAATATTTTTTAATGGTCTAAATTAGATTAAGTGTGTGCGAACGCGCTTTAAATGTGTGCAAACGCGATTTAGTGTGTTTGCACATATTTAATGTGCGTTCACACAAACTTAATCTAATCTAGACCATTAAAAAATATTAGATGGATGCACATGATGTATTTTCACGTTCTCACCTAAGCACATGTTCTCACTGGAACCCCACCCTATATATATATATATATATATATATATATATATATATATATATATATATATATATATATATATATATATATATATATATATATTGAATTTCTACTTTAGGGCCAGATTTTTTCATTTTTTCACATTACTTCTCAACTTCTAGAGTCATTCTTCTAATTCTTGCTTCTTATTTAGTTGTTTTTGTTGAAAGGCACTTGATAGTGTACATAAGTTCTTCTTTTGCTTGTTTTTTTATCTTGAAATAAATAGTGTGAGTGAGTTGTCGAAATGAGATAAATATATGATACTATCTTCAGGCCGGTCCAATTATTTTATAGGCCTTGGGCGTAGCAACAAAAATGGGCCCTATATGAAATTAATATACTCATTCCGTTTCATTTTGTGTCTGGTTCGATTAACGAGGCTTAACTGAAATTATTTTTAGTTCAATTTTTCATAATATTAAGTTTAGTATTGGTATACAAAATTTATATATTTAGAAACTACACTAAAAGTACTATTAAACACACACACACACAAATTAAAAATAAGCAAAATATACTAAAGAAAATAAAATTAAAACAAAAAAGAATTAGTTTGACCAATGAATAGTAAGTAGAACAGATAAAATAGGACAGAGGGGGTACATTTTTATAACTAAAATTTAAATTAAATAATGAAAATACTAGTGTCAAATAACTTGTTTTTTAACAATTTTACACACACATAAAAATAATTTCAGATGTTTTCCAAAATCCAAATTAATCAATAACCGCATTAGTGCCTTCATAAGTAAACAATTATAATTTATAAAAACAAATAAACAATTTGAAACCAAATAAGCTTATACGCAATCAAATTATTAAAATAATAAATAATAAAATAATTATTATCAAAAATTTATAAAACAAAACTTATAAACAAGAGCCGAGCATGAAATATTAATTATTGAGAACAATAAATCAGAACACTTTAAATGTGATAAAAGATATTCATAATAAAATATGAAACATAATTAATTTGATAAAATAGTTTGAATAGAAAACACATTATAAATCACATATCTTCTATATTGATAAATACTTTTTCTTTTAGTTTTATTATAAGAGAAGGAGATACACACATATACAAGATCGCATCCACCGAGGCTCGAATCCACATATACTTTTTCTTTTAGTTACATCAATTTCAAGTTTTTCTAGATTAATTTAAATACAATGACACACAATAGAATTTCTAAACTACATTAACTAGATAATTCATAATAAAAGTAACTATCTTTTAAAATATTTGTCGGTCTATATTATAAATCTCACTGTAATTATAGAAAGGTAAAAATAGAGAGTAAGTTTAATTTAAATGAATGCATAAGGATTTACCCCCCAGAACTTTTAACATGGAAACAAAGAACATTATCAACTAAGCTAACTAACAATTTGGTAATAGATATATGTATATTAAATACTTATGCAATAACTCTATAGTATAAATATAACATAGTGAGCTGGGCGGGGGCCCCCTTCCAAGCGTGGAACCTAGCAAGGGCCCAGGGGCCCAGCCTGCCCTTGCCCAGGGACGGGCCTGACTATCTTCTGTTCTGTTTTATGTCAACAAGTTGTCAAAAAAGTCAAACTTGGTATTATCTATCTTCTCCAGGAATGCTCGGTGTTTTATTTTCTTTTTTACACTTGTAGAAGTGGAGTCACAGTACACTGGTTCTAGGATTGAGGGAGATGTTGTAACTTCAGAGTTTGTGAAGAAAATGATGGAGGACTTCAAAAGCCAAAAGAACTTACATAGAAGGATTGTTGACTTTGTCGATGGAGGATCTTTCTCTGTTGAAGTCATATTGACTTTATTTGCTTTCAAATGCTTGTGCCCATCAGGTAACTCACTTGTCTCCAACTAATTGTTCTGGCATAGAATTAGTGCAATTTATGTATAGCAACTTCTTTTTAGAATTCCAATGAGTTATTAAATGACACTGATTTTAAATTTCCAGCTATGTATCTCTCTCAAGGAAATCATGAAAGCAAGATCATGAACCAAATATATGGTTTTGAGGGCGAGGTCAGGTCCAAACTAAGTGACACTTTTGTGGAGTTTTTTGCTCTAGTATTCTGCTTTTTACCCTTAGCTCATGTGATAAATGGGAAGATATTTGTTGTCCATGGAGGCCTTTTCAGCATTGATGGTGTTAAGCTCTCTGATATTAGAGCTATTGACCGGTTTTGTGAGCCACCAGAAGAGGGTAAGCTCTCTATGTATATTTTGTTTTTGCAAGAATTCTAGCATGTTGATTACTTTTTCTTCTCTTGGTCACTTGGTCCCCATTGATAATTGCGCACAAAGAAGATTTGATACATTTCTATGTGAATTTTTTGCAATTTTTATTCATGTGGCATTACTGTAGCACAATATATCCTTTGGGAATGAACTTCATTTGAAACATTAGCAAATGTAGGCAATTCTTAGTTTGGTTAAAGGAAAGTCAGCTCTTGATGCATATGAAATAGAACATTTGTTAGAGAATTCAATCTTTGATAGTCATGTCAGATTGAGGCTAGAGATCTTTTTACAATCATTTGACTTGTATGATCCAGAAGAGGTCCTTGACTTAATTGAAGGTTCTGAGTTATAGATGAAGAAGGTACTGAGTTGCTTCATTTATGCTCAAATCATATTTTTTAGTATGGTGGAAAAATGGCCCTTGAATTAGAAGTCTGTTGCTTATTTTCACTATTTTTCTAACTTGATTGTCAGACTATTCTTTACCAGAAGCACTGGTCCTCCAAATTTTGGCAATGTAAGTATGTAGGCATAATTACTTTTCTGTGTAATTGTATTATCTTTTGATTATCATGATCGAGAATTAATGTCAAGCTTGATTATGAAAAAGAAATATTTTCAGTTCATTAATTGTAAGTATAGTATCATACTATGAAGTTCATTTTGTTACTGTTTCCTGATAGAAAGCTAGAGGACTGTGAAAAGTATTGTGCAAATGTTGGTAGACCAGATGCATATATGAAATGAAACTGCAGTGTACATAAAATGAAACTGAATAACATTTCACATATTTGAGTGTATATTGTATAATGAAGCTGTAATTATATCAAAATGATCATGTAGTTGTGTTTTATTAAAACTATAGTGTATATAAAATAAAGTTAAATAACATTTTCACATATTTGAGTCTATAAATATCGAATGAAACTGTAGTTATATCGAAGTGAAACTTTAGTTGTGTTGAACTGACACTGCAGTGTATACAAAATGAAACTGAATAACAGAGTTACTTTTTGCGGAAGGGTGCGTAACGGCGAGAAGCGAACAATATTTCTTTTCATTAAATCAAACGACGTCATTTTGATGCGCGGTGCACGATATAATTTGCGGGACTCTTCTCTCCCATTTATGGCAGAGGCCATGACAAAGAAAGGGAAATTAGGAAAGGAAAATCAAGAAAAATTCAGCCTTTTCAAGCTATAGAACTAAGAAAAGAATTTGAGTAATTGTTCATCTTCAATTCTTTTTATTTGTGAATTACCACTTCTTTATCAAGCATTATTCATATATTTTGATTTTTTATTCTTTTTGTTTTTCGGAATGTTATTTTCAATGGAAATTATGTTGGGAAACCTCTGGTATATGAATATGATGAAGTTACCGTACTCTCTAATTGTAAGTACATGTTATGTCATTTAATTCAATGCTTTGTAAGTTAAAATGGTGAGTGATAGGCTAAGAGTTAAAAGGGACCCGAAATAGGCAAATTATTGTATGGACCATGGTCCACATAGTGCTATGTGAACCATAATAAAAAGTATATTTTTAATATATTAAAAATATATTATTTGTGTATTGAAGGTACATTATATAAAATAATGTACTTTTAGTTCTCAAACAATGTGTTTTTCTTGAATGTAATGTACATTTTTAATATGCTAAAAGTATATTATTTGTGTAGTGAATATACATTATTTGATAGTATGGTCCACAGAGCTCTGTGGACTATGGTCCACACAATAATGATTGTCCAAAATAAGAGTTGATAAACTACATAAGATTAATTTTGATAATGAATTCATATTCATAGTATTTTTCTAATTACTAAATTGCTTGTCTGCATTCTTCTGTTTGTTGGCTTGATTCTTGAATTTCATTCTTTTTAAGTGGTTTAGTGATTAGATTTAGTTTTTTTTTTTTTTTTTCATAAATCAATTTTGGATTTTCTAATTATTTTATTAAGTTATGAGTTGTTCTTCGATCGACCCTTATTTATACACACTGGTACAGTGGTACAACACAATTTGTGCATATAATTACTACTAGTAATATATTACGTGTTTATTTTCAGTATTCATGTTTATTTTTAATAAATTTATTATATTTTAATTGAAACTCATTTTTAGTGTACTACTTGAAAATAAACTAGTCAATAATTCACACTAAAATTAGTTACCTTAAGCTCCGAATATAATAAGTTTGAGTTAATACCTCTAATGGGTCCACCGAGTATTAGGGGTTTATTAGCTATGGTTCTCTGAGTTTTAAATGACCTCCAATGATCTTTCATGTTTTAGAAAATAACCACCCGTGGTCTTAATTCTTAAAATAATATGAGTTTAAAATGACCACGAGACGTTCTAAAAGGACCACGGGTGGTCAGGGACGGAGCCAGAAATTTGGTTGGGGGGGGGGGGGGGGGGGGTCGAAGCAGTAAGGACAGATTTAGAAAATTTTTTCAGTAAAAACGAAACATTAAAACAAAAGAAATAAATTAATAAATAAATAAATAAATAAATTACATAAGAAATATAGTTGTAAATATTGTTGGATATGTGCGAAAAATAAAATACATCGAAACTTACCCATAATAAATTACACACATTAGGAGTCAAAAAACTGTAAAACTATAAGATACCAAAGGATTTGAACCCTTAACATTTACTATTACCAAACATGTGCTCTACCAACTAATCTAATTCATTTCTTGTTAACATTTAATAGTTTTTTTTATACTAATACTAAAACATGCACTATATATATACATATATACACATATTATATATGGGGTGGGGGTGGAATGAGGGGGGCAGCTGCCCCCTGCCCCCTTTGACTCCGTCTCTGCGGGTAGTTATTGTTTAAACTTTAAAACATGAAAGATCATTTAAAACTGAAAAAATCACAGCTGGTAAACCCTAATACTCATATGATCATTGGAGGTATCTCTAAAAAGTTTATAAGAAGTGTGCTACATTCTCTCCTTAAACCGGCAAAGAATTCAGATAAATGGGAATGATAGCAAACAACTAAAAGAGAAAAAAAAAATGATTAATATTCAGTGAGCACAAAGGCAGGCC
This sequence comes from Ipomoea nil, assembly GCF_001879475.1. Taxonomy (NCBI): domain Eukaryota; kingdom Viridiplantae; phylum Streptophyta; class Magnoliopsida; order Solanales; family Convolvulaceae; genus Ipomoea; species Ipomoea nil. The sequence continues at coordinate 1,116,443 of NW_017617687.1, read as the reverse complement.
ACAGGAAAGCAGATATGCACCACCACTGATTAAAAAAATACTCCTATTTTCATTCAACATCAACAATGCTGGAACATGATTGGCATTGCCAAAAGAATGTTAACAAAAAAAAAACAAAAAAAAAAAAACAATTTCCATCCAATAACCGGATTCCAGTTCCATAGAGCATATGAATCAATAAAATAGTACAACATAAAAATTGGAAAAATTAAGTCTAATCCCTACCTACTAACAAGTTAATCTCCAGTGAAATTCTAGTTATATTGAAATGAGCTATAGTTGTGTTGTAATGCAACTATAGTGTATATAAAACATGGTTGCAATAGGCGCTAGGTGTTAGTCGGGCGGTAGAGTAGCGCCTAGCGCCTAGCGGGGGCCTAGGCGGTCTAGGCGGCTAACTAAAAAAAAAAAAAAAGAAAAACAGTGCACATGTGAAGGTACATATATGTCATATTATGCATACATATATATATACACCCACATACACACACACATACACACATACATACATATATATATATATATATATATATATATATATATATATATATATATATATATATATATATATATATATATATGTCATATACATGAAAAAAAAAAAAAAAAAAAAAAACAAGGCCGAGTCGGCCAGGTTAACTTGGCTAACTCGACCAAAATGGACGAGTTAACTTGGCCGAATTCGGCCTACTCGGCCGAGTTAGGCGCTAGGCGGGCGCCTAGGCGGCCGGTCGCCTAGGTGGGAACCTACGGGGAAAATCGCCATGGTCTAGGGGCGCTTAGCGCCTAGGCGGCGATTAATCGGTGCCTAGGCGGGATTTTTGCAACACTGATATAAAATGAAACTGAATAACAGTTTAACATATTTGATGTATAATGTCGAATGAAACTGTAGTTATCTCAAAATAAAATTGTAGTTGTGTTGAAATGAAACTGCAGTGTATATAAAATGAAACTGAATAACAATTTCATATATTTGAGTGTATATTGTCCAATGAAATTGTAGTTATATTGAAATAATAATGTAGTTGTATTGTAATGAAACTATAATATATATAAAATGAAATTAAATAACAGTTTCACATATTTGAGTGTATAATGTCGAATGAAACTGTACTTATATATCGAAACGAAACTGTAATTGTGTTGAAATGAAACTACACTGTATATAAAATGAAACTGAATATATTATATTATACAAACAAAGTTACTTTTTGCGGAACGGCGCAAAACGAGTGCTGTTTCTTTTCATTAAAACAGAACGACACCGTTTTGATCTCTAGACTACAATACATTGTAGACCGCAGTCCACAGTAAAATTTTCGCCCTCATGTCCCATTCCAACATTAATCAATTATTCAATTGTTATACGGTTCAATATGGCGCACATTGCAAGATGTATCATTAATATATAGGTTCATTTTTTTTCTAATCAATATTTCTAAAATTGAATAAAAATCAATGCATTAGTTGTTAACTAGAATAAAAATTCTGTTGCAATTTAAAAAAAAAAAAAAAAAAAAATTGTGTTGCAAGGAGTATTGATGGCAATCGTTATGCCATGGAACCGTGTTCACGGTTCCAACAGTGTTAGTACACCATTATCTCTTTTTTTTTTTTTCTTAATTAATTGCGTGACTTTTCTTCATCATTTTCACATTTCGCGGTTTCACTTTAATTTGAAGTGAGCAATGATTTCGGATATTCATAAATTATGAATTCATGCCTGCACATTCACTTTGGAACCATGCATACACATTCCCGTCCGAAATGGCAGACATTCATAAATTATGAATCCATGTCTGCACATTCACTTTGGAACCATGCCTACACATTTGCTTTGGAACCATGAGATTATGAATTTTCTGTTATGAGATTATGAATTTTCAGTTATGAGATTATGAATTTTCTGTTATGAGATTATGAATTTTCTGTTATGAAATTATGAATTTTCTGTTATGAGATTATGAATCTACATTACATTCATAATCTCATAACAGAAAATTCATAATTTAATAAATATTTTACTTTTATGCGATTATGAATTTTCTGTTATGAGATTATGAATTTACATTACATTCATAATCTCATAACAGAAAATTCATAATTTGATCAAACGCGCGCGCCGTTAACTCCACATCCGCGAATTTTTATTTTTATTTTTTTTTGCGTAAAAATGACGTCGTTTGGACTTGTGTTCACCATTCACGGTGAACACGTTTCCAGGGCATAATTTGCGGTATTGATGGTTGTTGGGTCCAAGAACGCTATAAATATGCATCAATTTGCAGCATGGATGGGTCAATGGGAATTATGTTGAGAAACCTTTAGTATATGAATATGGTAAAGTTACCATATTATTTACTTATCTAATTACATGTCATGTCATTTAATTCAATGCTTTGTAAGTTAAAAGGGTGAGTGATCGGCTAAGAGTAAAAACCAACCCAAAATAAGAGTTCATAAAATACATAATAGGACGTCTCCATTAGGAGAATTTTTATTGGATTTTTCATAGCCTTTTGCCATATGAAGGAGAGAGAGAGAATGGAAAGAGAGAGTTTGAGCTCTTTCTGAAAAGACTCAAGATTTTACAGAAATGTGAGACTCACGGCAGAAAAAGCACACCCTCACCGCCCATGCATGAAAGTAGTTACAACTGCGCTCAGCAGCACTTGCTAGACCGGTGCTCACTGCGCACAAGGAACCCCCCTCACTTTGAGAGGTTACTCAACTACACTGCCGCTGGTGAGACTCGATCTGACCAGTTGAGCTACCCATGCAGGCTTAAAAATAAATTTCATAAATCAATTTTGGATTGTCTAATTATTTTATTAATTTATGAGTTGTTCATCGTGAGGTCAACCCTTATTTATACACACTGGTACAACACAATTTGTGTATATTTACCATGGTTGAAAAAATCGCTAGGCGCCCATCGGGTGCTCGAGGAGCGCCTAGCGCCTAGGGCACCAATGTATTTTTTATTTTTTAAAAATTTCTTTAAATTTTTTAAGACTTGATAATTATAAACTATTTGATACTTTAATACTAAAATATTAAAATATTAATCTAAAAAACATCTAGAGTTTGAACAATTTAGGGTTATTTCGCTTAAAACGATGTTGTTTTGAGTGAAATAACTCATTTAAAAAAGAATGGATCAATAGTTAATTGACCGACTTGGAGATCTAGTCGGTGCCTAGGAGACCTAGTTGGCGTCTAGGAGGCCTAGGCGACCGACTGCCTTGGCGGCCTAGTCGTTGCCTTGGCAGCCTAGTCGGTGCCTAGAAGACCTAGTTGGCGTCTAGGAGGCCTAGGCGGTCGCCTAGCCGGCCAGGTGCCTAGACCACCGATTATGGTGATACGCTAGGCGGCCGGCCAACGCCTAGCGCTTAGGCACCGATTACCGATTAATCGGTACCTAGGTGGGATTTTTGCAGCATTGATATTTACTACTAGTAACATATTACGTGTCGATTTTTAGTATTCATATTTATTTTTAATAGCTTTATTATATTTTAATTAAATTCATTTTTAGTGTACTATTTGAAAATAAACTTGTCAATAATTCACACTAAAATTAGTTACCTTAAGCTCTGAATATATATGCTGTGCTGCATTCTCTCCTTAAATTGGCAAAGAATACAGATAAATGGGAATGATAACAGAACTAAAAGAGAAATTAGTTGCACAAAGGCAGGCCATAGGAAAGCAGATATGCACAACTGATTAAAAGAATACTCCCATTTTCATTCAACATCAACAATGCTGGAACATGATTGGCATTGCCAAATGAATGCTAAAAATAAAAATAAAAAAAAAAAAAAAAAAAAAAAAAAAAAAAACCAATTTCCATCCAACAACCGGATTCCAGTTCCAAAGAGCATATGAATCAATAAGATAGTACAACATAAAAATTGGAAAAATTAAGTAAAATAACCACTTAATCCCAACCTACTAACAAGTTAATGCCCCTAAGGCTAAGGGGAATCAGGAATTCTGAAGCAGAAACAGAACGTCGGGCCATGATCCCCCCACGGGAGCCTCTCACAAGTCACAACAACCATCAAAGAATGACTAATAATTATATGCTGCTTCTTCCCTTGATTCTGCCTGGAACTATTACAATTTGGCGACTTTTGGAACTTCCACCGGGAAGTTGTGAATTTCATCCATCCATGGATTTTTCTCCTTAGCGGGGTTGATAGTCCTTAAAGCTTTCCAAACTGCACTATTACACTTGAACCCAGAGCCGAATGCTATCTGCCAAGTTCTGTCGCCCTTCCTAATCCTTCCCTTGGATTCTGAGTAGGATAATTCGTACCAAAGTGAGCTACTCGAGGTGTTTCCGAATCGGTAGAGTGTCATCCTTGAAGGTTCCATGTGCCAATCGGAGAGCTGCAAGTTTTTCTCCAATTCATCCAGCACTGCCCTTCCACCAGCATGAATGCAGAAGTGCTCGAATGCCAACTTAAAATCTGGTATGTATGGCTTAATCTTCATTTTGAAGATTTTTCTACCAACCAATGTGGCAAAGAAAAGCAACTGCTCGGACATGGGAAGCACGAGAGGACCCAGTGTAGTGATATTGGTCTTGAGAGCATCACCGGCAACTGCCATCAGTTCCTTCGACAGAGAAACTCCCACCTTCCCATTCGCATCCTCCAACTGGGTAATGCAAGAAAAGCATTTGTCATCGGAGCCTTTGTGGGTTCTAACCGTATGGACCAACTGGTATTTGGATCGTCTTCGATCGGACCTTTTGTTTGAAAGCAAAATCGCAGCCCCTCCCATCCGGAATAAGCAGTTTGGAAGCAGCATTGATTTCTCATTCCCGAAATACCAGTTCAATGTGATGTTTTCCATGCTGAGCACCAAGGCGTAAGTATTGGGATGGACTTGAAGGAGATCTTTGGCAAGGTCAATGGAGATCAAACCAGCACTACAACCCATTCCACCAAGATTATAACTAACAATGTTTCCACGAAGCTTGTAGTGGTTCACAATCATCGCAGACAAAGAAGGGGTCGGATTAAACAAGCTGCAATTCACGACTAATATCCCAATGTCTTTTGGCTTAATACAAGTTTTCGCAAGGAGCTCATCAATAGCTCCAAACATCACAGTCTCGGCTTCTTTTCGTGCTTCTGCCATGCAAGGATTAGGTGGCACTCTTAACACAGCTTCAGGAAGATAAGTCGATTCACCAAGACCCGACCTCTCAAGAATCTTCTTTTGAAACCTGAGGTTCTCCTCAGAGAACGTCCCAGTCAACCCGGACCTCTCCATGAAAATCTGCCTTGTGCACTTCCTAGCCTCCTCTGGCTTGTAGCAAGAGAAATCCACAAGGTACACAGGGCGGGGACGAGTGAGGAAATAAAGGGTGGACAAGAACACCAAAAGGGTGGAGCAAATGATGACAGAAATGAGATTGAATCTAAGATGATCCCACAAAACATAAACATCTTCCAGGGAGAAGGTAGAGAGTTGAGCAGCAATGACCACAACAAGGGGGGACAAAAATAGGTACATCCCATGGGTGATAAGGTAGTGGTATCCAAGTTTCACATACTTCAATTTCACAGACTGTTTGAAATCAGGCAGTTTTCTTGAAGATCCCTCCTCTTGTTTTGGTTCACTCATTTTCATCTCTGCCACTGCTTTGGATTCACTCATCCCACTGAAATTCAAACAAATCAAAATTATTATCCACTATTTTAGTAAAACCTCAAATAGTTTACCCTACAAAAGAGAATACAAGATCTGGGCAAAGTTGCAACAAAGAATTTGCAGATTAGACAAGGATCCAAAAATAGATTTCAAAAATTTTTCACTTTTTTTCAGCTCTAGAGTGCTTGACTGTTTAATAGTTTCTCAAGAACCTCCAAATCAAACTATAAACAGCTTCTAGTCTTCTACATCCAAGAATTTAAAAACCATAGCTACAGAAAAGGTGAATTTTTATACATAAAGGTAAATTTACACTTTACAGGTAACATAAAATTAAAAAAAATTAAAAAAAAAAATTACTTTTCCAGATTCAAAGGGAAACATCAACATTGGCATTCAGATGAAGATCTGAAACATCTGACGGGAAAAATCACAAGCAAACAAAACAAACACAGAAACACATAATTTATATTACATACACAGGTCAAAGAAGTTTGAATTTAGCAGAGACCTAGATCAGAGAGGAGACCAACCTTGTTGAAATGCGGAAAACCCCAAACCGCTGGCCACGGAGAAACCTAATAGCGTATAGAGAAGAGAGAGAAAGCGAGGGAGAGAGAGAGAGAGAGAGAAGAGACAGAGAGAATTGGCTTGGAGATGAGATGTGTTATGCCTGCCTGTGAGTCCTGAGATGAATAAATAAAGGGTGCATGGAGGCTACAATGTGAATTTCTTGATTCTATTATTATTGTTTATTAGTTGTACGCACAAAAAAATAAAAAATAAATAAATAAAAATTAGTTGTACGCACAAACGTGGGCCCTACTATTTTATTTATTTTTTTTTGGTGATAAATTCAATTTCTATATCCTTACGAAAAAAACTTTTATTAAATATTTAAAATCGATAATTTTCATTGAATTTATGTTCAATCTGGATATTTTTTTTGCTTATACGTGACTATTTATCACTCATAGGCGACTATTCATTAATCATAAGCCCTTAATTAATCCTCTTACAATAAATAACAATCTTGACTGCTTATTTCTCAAAAAAAAAAAAAAATCTTCACTGCTTGATTGAGTTAATTGTGCAATTAATTTGATAACTATAAAATTTTAAATTTAATTTTTTATGAGAATTATTTAATAGTATTAAGAATGTGTGATGAAATCCTAATAATAAAAAATTATAATAGAAAATAAAATTACTTATCTATAAATTTTTTCGTATCTTTGGTCCCACGAGTATTGTGATACTAACATGATTGCTTCACGACTTTTCAATTTTGCAAACGTGATCTACGACTATCATTTTTTTAGCACAAATAATTCTTCTGGCTAAATTTTCGTCCACGGCTCAAACGGGAAATTTTTTTTTTCTAGTCATAAATGGACAAAAATTGAATCGGGAGGACTATTTATGCTAAAAATAATAATAATAAAGTCATGGATCGAATTTGTAAGGTTTGTAAATGGTGAAACAATCCTATTAGTACCACAATACTCGTAAGATTTAAAGTGTGAAAAACTCTTTTATCTATATGTATCTCTTGAGAGTATAATTAATTTTAAATTTATTTTGTATAATCAGATTAACTAGGGAGCATAAATAATAAAGTGGGATGATGAAGACAGAGAGACAGACAAGCAATGAAGTTTAAGAATTCACAAATATAATGTGGGGATGAAAAAGAAATTAAACATACACATAAGACACATATAAATGTCAAATGCGAGTAACGGCTAAAACGTAGTTTCGTGAGGTTTTCTGAGTCCGCCAGTCGTAGTTGACCGTTGAAAATGAAGTCGGAGAAGGTGTGGCGGCCGTATGCACAATGCCCATGCCTCCTTTAATGGACTCTCCCTTCTAGATTCTCACATCACTCCATTCTTTATCATGTTGACTTTTAATTTCTTGGACAAATTATATTGGAAAATGCTACTCATTTTGTCTTTTATCTTGTACTCCTACACACAAAATTTTGATGCAAACATTTGTATTCGACCCTACAGGAAAGTAACTATTAAGGATTATAATTCATAGGTATTAACATGTCCAGGGCATCTACATTGTTCTGTGATAATTTAGGTGCAACATACGTGTGCAAGAACCCAGTCTTCCAGTCTAGGATGAAGCACCTAGCATTGGATTATTTTTTTGTCAGATATATGGTTACTAATGATTCGCTGTGTATGCGTCATGTCTCGTCGTCTGACCAAGTAGCAGATGTGTTGACGAAGCCATTAGGCCGATCACTGTTTCTGCGGTTCCGTTCCAAAATCAGTGTCACCGATGGTTCCTCCATCTTGCAGGGGCGTATTAAGGATTATAATTCATCTATTGTTTAGTTTAGCTTTATTCTCCATTAGAGTAAGTCTTCTTTGTTGTGTAACTTATCTCCTGTAATGTCTCTTGGTTGTACCTATATATGCTTCTGCTCTTTAATGCTTAATACAACAATTTATATTTTCCCTTCATAGTAACTTATCAGAATTCACCAGATCAAGAAGTAAAAATTTAGAAAGTAAGATTAGAGAGTACATGTAGTAGATCAGAACTCAATTACATTATATTCTTATACAAATCCTTAAATTATGATGATTAATAAGTTTATATATACTTTTAGGTTTTAATTGAGATTATGATATTAATTCTGTTCTTACGTACGTAAGTCATTCCAATGATAGGAGATGATTACAATCTTTTCAAAACTTGAAGACCAAAATAGTAAGGATGGAGATCAAAACCAATAGTTATGATGTGGAAACGTGTTCACCATGCGCATGGTGAATACAAGGGTAGATCCATAATTTCTATACTGTATATTCATAATTTTTTTTTTTTTTTTGAAAACGTATATCCATAATTTTGTTTTTCATTTGTTATTAACGAGATAAATTCATAATTTCTAAGCTGTAGATTCATAATTTCTATACTGTAGATTCATAATTTCTGTATTGTAGATTCATAATATCTGTAACAACAAATGAAAAACAAAATTATGAATCTACAGTATAGAAATTATGGATCTATCCATGTGTTCACCATGTGCATAGTAAACAGGTTTCCACAACATAATTTGCGGATCAAAAAACAACGTAGCTTGTTTTGAAACTTGAAAATCATATATGAACAAGGGAGGGTTCAAGTAAGAAAAGGTTTCACATGTAATTAAGAATTGATCTAATCCATAGTTGAAAGTTGTTGAAAAAGAGAGGAAAATTGGTGAGATAAGTTTTATAAATATTACAAACTTAAAAATTTAATAATTATAAAACCTATTCTCGTGTTTTTTTTTTTTTTTTTTTCACAAAATCCTCATCATTGATAAATCTTTATAAGTTATTGTTATTAGTCCTCACTTTTTGCAATATGGAGTTGTTCTAATTTGAATACACTCCCATATTATTGAGTTTTGGACCCGAAAGTGTTAGAGATTAATTAGAACTTTTTCGTGGACTATATAAATTGTTAAGAATAAATAAAAATGGTGAAATATTTAAAATGTGTAACTTGCCTTGTGGCCTTAGCCTGCAAAGGATCGCAATAAGATAAAATGACTGAGGTTACTATTGTTCTCGGTTGGTAAAGTAAAAGTCTAGGAGTGGGGGATCAGAGAGAGTGGATAGACTTTTACAACTTTTTAAATAGAGTAAATACCCAAAATGGTCCTTCGACTATAGCTAAATTCACAAATTGGTCCTCGACTTTTAATTTTAACCAATTAAGTCCTTAACTTTGCAATTTTAACACGATTTGGTCCTCCGTCTATTTGACCGTTTGTTGACTGTGATTTTTGAGGATATATATGTAATTTCATGGTCCATCGTCGATTTTTTAAGGTTCCGGTTGCATTTCCAGACCGCACTATCACATTTGAATCTATTGTCGAAAGCAATCTGCCAAATCATGTCGCCTTTCTTCATCCTCCCTTTGGATTCAATGTAGTTGAGTTTGTACCAGAGCGAAGAAGACGACGTGTTTCCGAGTCGGTGCAGCGTCATCCTAGAGGCCTCAATGTGCTCCCACAAGAGCTGCAGGTTCTTCTAGAGATCGTTGATGACGGCGTGGCCGCCGGCGTTGATGCAGGAGTGTTCGAAGGCCTGTGTGAAGTCTGACACGATTGTTTGTGGTGTTGGACCTAATGAAGATTGAAAATTGGGTTGTAGTGCCGACAATGATGAATTACGAGAAGGTGTTTGGGCGGTGGATTGTGTCGTGGGAGTATGCGAAGGTGTTTGGGCGGTGGAGTGTGTCATGGCAGTAGATGAGGGCGGCTGGGCAGTGACTTGTAGCTGGGAGATAGACTGTATCACGGCAGCGGATGAGGGCGGGCGGCGATGAAATTACATATATATCCTCAGAGATCACGGTTAACAAACGGTCAAATAGACGAAGGACCAAATCGTGTTAAAATTGTAAAATTAAGGACTTAATTGGGTAAAATTGAAAGTCAAGGACCAATTTGTAAATTTAGCTATAGTTGAGGGACCATTTTGGGTATTTACTCTTTTAAATATCACCTTTTTTGAGCTTGATTCAAGCAAATAAGTCTATAGAATTTCAAGGATTAGCTAGAGTATGTGCACAACGGAATAATTTGTGTCATACAATAAAGGTGATGAAATTAGATTTAAGAAAATATTACTACAAGTAATGAATGGTTAAAGTATGCGAAAATATAATGCTTTTAAAGGAAAATAATGAACAACAAATTTATAATTGTTCGAAAGTGTATGTAATCCTTCTACTCCTATCTTCAGGCGAAATTCACTATATCCACCCGTTCGGTAGCCAACACTATTTTCAAGATTTCACAATTCCTTTGTTGCTTTCCTCTTTATGCACAAGATTTAGTGTTTTGATCACAAAACCAACACTAATCTTAAGATTTCACAACTCATGTGTTACTTTTCTCTTTTTATCTTCGGTAGAGATCTTTACTCAAAGAAATAAATTTTCTTTGTCCAACTTAGAAACTTTGAATGAGTAATCTCCTTCTCTGCTAGATATCTCTATGAAACTTCTAAGAATGAATAGAACTTGAAGATGATTTTTGCTCTTGATGTTTTCACTGTTTTCCCTTCTATATTTTCTTCAAGTACTCTTCATGCCTTTTTATAGATGATCAAAATTTTATCACTTAGAGAGGTATATTTTTTTATTCATTACAAGAAAAATCACGATTCGCCACCTAAAAATTTCGTCGCAAAAACTTAAAATTCTGTCTCAAATCTCAAAAGCATTTTGAGACAGAATTTTGCATTTTTGTGACGAAATCCATTCCGTAGTCTTTAGGCTTGTCATATTTCATTTTACAACGAAAACAATCCATCGCGTGCGGTGGCGACGGAAAACGGCAAAGGATTTTTCCGTCGCAAATTAGGCGATGAAAATTCTTCTGTCGAGAGTCCGTCGCAGTTTTGACAACAAAAATGTTTCCTTTCATTCGTTTCCATTCACGTAAAATAATATTCCGTCGCGGAACTCATATTACGTCGCATATTTTCATTGTGAAATTTACGATGAAAATTGTTTTTTTTTTTTTTGAATGTACGATGAAAATTGTTATTGTCGCGATTACGTCACTAACCTTTCTGTTAGGAAAATTTGTATTTAGATTTTGATGATGTCAAAAGATTAGGAATTTTAGTCCCCAACTTATTTTATTTTCTTGACTTAGAATTTGTAGAAAAGTAAGAAACTTCTATTAGCGTCGGACCTTCGATGAACACTCATACTGAACTCACCCATTCTTTTCTTGTTTGTTCCGATGGTTGTGGAGTCCGAATAAGGGGAATTTTTTCCAAAATATCTCGCCCCAATATGACATAGCTAGCGAGCGATCCCAGTTTGCGATAGAGAACAAGACAGCAAGCGAAAGACCCACTCTGGTGCCCTTGTGGTAGGACCTTTTGCACCGCAACAAGTTTGTTATTACTCTTCATTTTCAATAGTTCAAATAACTAATGAGAATGGTTACATTTTGGATAGTTAAATCAACCAGAACAGTAACCCGAATGACAACCACGAAGAAATTTCGAAGGATAAAAGATTAGAAGTGTCGAAGGATTCAAGTCTACAAGACCGAAAGGTTGCAAAAGTCAAATGGTGGAAGGGCCTACCTCTCAAAGTATAGAAAGGAAAAAATTGTAAAGTCAACCATTTGTAACCAGAAGACTTTAAAAAGTGTTAAGGTTCGAAACGTTAACTCGAATAGTGGAAGTTAACCACTCGAGATGGACTACTTGTGAGATTCTTTGAGCCAACCATTTGAAACCTTAAAACACTAGTGTCTTATGGTAAAGTGTGACCAAGACAAAGTGAGTCCAAGGTATACATCCCAAGAAGACTTTCCACAAAAAGATTAGTCAACTTTTGCAGAACAAAAAGATATGTTCACCACAAAATAAGGAGACTAATGGTTGGAGAATCTTACACACATACGAGACTTTTTTCCAGATTATACACTAGTCTTTACTCACTGGGTAATAGACATTTGAAATAGGATTTTCCATCCAATAGATAATTTTCAAAATGCCTATAAATACCTTCACTCAAGGAGATAGAAGGTGCTGGTCAATTTGAAAATTCTCTAAGTATTCAAGCATTCATAAATTTTACATCTAGTGACCAGTGAGCAATGTAGCAAAATACGCTAGGCGCCCGATTTTTTATTTTTTATTATTTATTTATTTTTTTAAAAATTTTAAAAAAATAAACTAAAAATTGTAAATTTCTAATACCTAATTAACTAAAATGACTAAAAGTCTAAAAAACATTTATAAAATTATAATTGATTGGTTTAATTGTTAATTGTATACAACTTTAAAGAATTACAAGTTAAAACTTTATAGCATTAAACACATTTTTACAAAAAAAAAATTAAATACATAAAACTTTATTAAAACATTAAAACCACAAAACCACAAGTCACAACTTCACAAAATCACAAGTCAACTCACAACTCACAAACTATCAATTTATCAAAGGTTCGAAACAAACTTTCAAATTCTAATTTCCAAATCATGGTCCTTGACTCCATAATCCATACCCCATAGTCTATAGTCCATAGTCCATAGTCCATAATCAATACAAAAACTCCAAGTCATCAAATTTCAAAATAAAGTACATTACAATTAAGTTCAACAAGATATCAAATTCAACTTTCAAGGCTTTGTTCTCCATCTACCACACGATTTTCATCATCTACAACTCCGTCGTGGTCTTAATGCTTCATCCTGTTCATCATCATTACCCACTTCATCTTCAACATCAACCTCAATTTCATCATTATCAACAATCCAATCTTGTGTCAAACATGCATCACTAGCAAGTAATGTTTCAACATTTTGCTCTTTTTTTCCTTTTGTTCATCAAGTTTGCATTGAATTGCACAAAGACTAGATTGTTTAGGCAGTTATATTCCAACCATTTTTTATTGTATGTATCTACAAATATGCAAAACAAATGTATCAACTATCATTATATCAAGTATTCAAGTCATCAAGTGTGTAAACAAAAATAATTAAGTAAAGACGTATAGTAAACAAAAATTAATTAATCTCTTCAAATGTACTCCAATTTCTTTCACAACCCGATGAACTTGAAGTAAGAGATAGAATCTTCATAGTAATTGTTTTCAAGTTTGGAGTTTCCAAACCAAAAGTTGGCCACCACATTGCTACATCAAAACAATATAATAAAAATATTAAGTATAAAATATGTATTAACAAATAAAATTTAAAATTAAAACTAGTATGTAACTTATTTGCCCGGATCATATCGCTCATTATTAAACTCACATCCATTGACTGCAACTGTTTTTCCAAATACGCCATCTTTCTTCTTATACTTGGGCAATTCATCATTCAATACCATGTTTTGCATTTCTATGTCACCATGACAATATGTCTCGAGAAACTCAATGCATGCAAGAGAAACATTTACATCCAAATGAAGTCGAGGATCCTTATAATGGTAATAAGGATTCAACAAGAAAGCCATCAAATGAAGATGAGTATTTAGCCTATTTGCCATCTTGTCTTCAACTATCTTAAGAATAGACTCATAGTTTCTTTCAACTTCATTGAATGCCTTCTTAATGTCTTCTTTGGCCTGCATAAGCTCACCATAAACAAATCTCATTGAAGGTTTCTTGTCCTGATCAACAATACGAAGCATCTTCACCAACGGTGCAAAAACCTTCAAGCATAATGCAAACCCTTGCCAAAATGCATGACTCAAGACAGTATAATAGGCATGTTTCCCTTTAACTGTTTTGACAAACTTACATTCATCCCATTCATTGCTTGAAAACATAGCCCTTAATTCAATTTTCTTACCAGCTAAACTCTGCAAAGCACGAAATGCAGAAGCAAACCTAGTCACACTTGGCCTAACTATGTCACGCTTCTTTGTAAAGGATCTCATCATTTCCAAAGTTTTATGGTGTGCATAGATAAAGACAGTTAAACTCTTTGCTTGATCAAGAACTTGTTTAAACCGTGGTAAACCTGCAAGGCATTCAAGTATGAAAAATTTAAAGATTTAAAGTTAAAGAATAAAGATTTAAAGATTTCACATTGATTGCATACTTGCACATACCTGCAATGCTTTCAAGCATAAACTGCATCGGTCATAATTGAGCAGCCATTTAGTTTCCACTCCGCTCCATGCACCTTCAAACTGTCTCGGACTCGATCAACCTCTTTTTTCAAATATGTTTCACTCAATTCATATCTATTTGGTGCATGCGCTCCTAGGCCATATTGACAAACAGCTTTAATCATCAACTTGAAACTATCTTTCTCAATAACATGAAATGGAATAGCTGCTTCATAAGCCCATCTGCATATGTACTCTTTCACCCAGTTAACCCTCTCCTTGTCCCTCAATTATCCGCTGTTGCGTCTTGCCCTTTCCTGAACTCAAAGAACTTTTAGGATTGATTTGGTTTGCAAACTTATCCATAGGGCCAATTGGACGAGGTGGCTTCAAATATCCAAACTGTTGCAAGTCTTGCAACTCACCAACATCTATAGTATTTGTAGGTGTATTACTCAAACTCTCATGCGGATCAATATTTACCTCCGCTCTTAGATTAACTTCTTCAGCTCTCTTGTTCTTCTTTTTGTTCTTTGCCATCATGAAATCTTGTTTTTCACACTTCTCCGCTGCCCACAACCACCCCTCTTTACGCAGTCACCCACACCCACCAATAGGAAACCTCTACTCCTTCCACCGCTCACAGCCCATAACGTTCAATTGTTATTTTCATCTCGAGAAGAAAACAGAGATAAGGGACCCTTTCCTTCACCTTCCACTTCCACAGCCCACAACCCACCACTCCTTCACCTTCTTCCCTAAAACATCGCCCACAGCCCACCATCATAGAAAAATCAGTAGCAGAAGCACCACCGCTACCTTCGTTTTTTGATCAAATCCTTGGAGAAGAAGAAGAAGAACCATCGGGGAGAGGGTTAATGATGGTCGGCGGTCTAGTTTTTCCGCCCAAAGCCGATCAACCCAGACAAAACATCACACTGTGACCAGCGGGTGCGGCTGGAGCCTGAACTTGCAACTAACAATGGAGCTCGCAGTGTGTGACCGGTGGCTGGAATCGATGCTTTGCTTTGAGGAAGAAAGAAGAAAAGTGTTGTTGCCAAGAATCGATACTTTGCTTTGATACTATTCACGAACTTTTAGGAGTGTTTCTATTTTTTTAAGAAATGGAGAAATATTTTCAGTTTTGGAAATTGGAAAACAAGAAGTAAACACATTTGAGTGTTTTCAATTTTCAAATTTGAACATTTTTCTGAAAATTTCCTATTAGTAAACGCATAATTTCTCCATCGTTTTGTAAACAAACATGAATGTTTAGTTCTTAACAATACATACGAAAAGATTAAAAAAAATCGAACGAAAGAGAAAGATGAAAGCAGAAAAGGGGAAAGTACTGCACACATTTGCGGAGAAAGAAGTGAAAGTGCATTCATATGTTGTCATGAAAATACAAACCAAAAGAATGGGCAGGAATTTGCATGTATAATTAACTGTCAAAAAAAAAAAAAAAAAAAAAAAAAAAAAAAAGGGAGTTCAGTAGAAAAGCATAACCAAAACAACCACAATGAAAGACAAAATTCATCTGAACTTACACGAAGACAACACTGGAAGAAAGCGAAAAGGATTGGAAGTTATGTAATCTATGTATGTAGAAGAGTCCACAATATACATACATACATACATACATACATACATACATACATACATACATACATACATACATACATACATATATATATATATATATATATATATATATATATATATATATATATATACACACACGAAGAAGTGGCACCGAACATGCTGATGAAAGGACATCTTAAGTAAGGGGGGAAGGTAAAAATATTAGATAAAAGGACAACTACGAAGAATTATAAACCAAAGGAATTCATAAATTATACAATTCAAACACCAAAGTAAAAAAGAAGTGTACAGACTGTAAGTGTGACACCCTGTAAATCCAAACAGTAATCAAGGATTAATCGAGGAATTAATCCAAATCTCTTGCTAGTTTATTCCTAAAAATCCTGAAATTTAATAGTCGAGGGACTAGATTTTGACTAGTCACTTAAGTCAAAGGGTTGTACCTTGTGCTTCTTGAGTTGTGCCCTTGTTCCCTTGTCTTTCCAACATTAGTAAGGGTAGGAATGTCTTTCTACCTAAAGTTTGTGATCCAAGCTAATCTAGCAAGGCTCTTTCATTTCATTCACTCCTCAACCCAAGACACAAAAACTCTAGCCTCTCTCTAAAAGATTTAGCTTCTTCTCCAAGCTAGAGTTTGAACATCCAAGTCTTGCAAGATATACTCTCAAGATTCCTACTTTCTTCATCTTGAGCATAGGGGAGGGTATGATCCTTGGTCTTTTGATGTTTTTAACCTTCTTTTAGGTGTCTTTTTCTAAAGATAGGATCTTTGTTGTCTTTTGTTTTGTGTATGAAGTTGGTGTGGAAGAGGACCTTTAGGAAAGGCTTTCTAAGGGTGAAAAGAGGAAGTTATTAGGCTACAAAGGTAACCCATGCTTTACAAAACCTATTTTCTTACTTATATGATGATTTCTTGGCTTCTACCTGTGATTCTTGTGTTGATTTAATTTGTTAGATTTGATGCATTGTCTTGTGGTGATGCATGTTTAGAGCTTGTTCGTAGGGTTCTTGAATGTCATTACTTGGCTATTTCTTGGGTTCAAGTCATATTGTTGTTGTGTGTGAGATTTTGGGTGTTTTGGACTTGTTGAAAATCTCCGAAGGGATAATGTTGGTGTACAGGGTGTACCCGCGGGCGGAACGGCGGGCAGGGCCCTACCCGTCGCCCCACCCGCGGGGTACGTGGTTCATCGTGGGCATGTACCCGCGGGTGGTTGTCCACCCGTGGCCCCACCCGCGGGGAACGTGTATGGTGGTTGGAGGGGATTTGTTCCCCGTGATTCTTTTGACTCGGCATTGATGTTTTGACCTCCCGATGTTGTTTTATTGGGCTATTTGTGAGTTTTCTTGATGTTTCATATGTCTAGAACGGTGTGATAGGAATCCATGTAGGATTTGGTGTCTTGAATCGTGTTAAGGGCCCGACTTTGTGATTCGTTGGACTATTGTGAGTCTTGAATGTTCTATGGAACTACTTTTGGTTTACCCGTTTGATAAGCATGCTAGTTTGATGTTGAAATGCTAGTGTGTGCGGTTTGTTCTTTCTTGTTGGGATTGGCAACTTGTGTTGACCATCGTTTGGTGTTGGATTGTGATCCTTCGTTGTTGAGTATGGTGTCATGTCTTTGTTGTGATCCATTGATTGATTCCTATGATATGAACGTATGTAAATCGTTGTACCCCTTTGATAGACACTTGATTAAGGTTATTGTTGAGCGTTAGTCTTCTTGGTAATGATGATGATCTTGTGTGATTATGATTGAAATTGGTGGTGTGATACCTGAGCTTGGCTCACATGTTAGAGATTATGTGATTGAAATTAATGGTACCCTCGTGTACTTAGAGTTCGGCGGTTATGTTGGAGATTGTCAGAGGGGGGACGAGGGTCCCTGGCGGTACAAGGTTGGACTCAGAAGTACAGGGTGGCACTCGGAGGTAAAAGTTGGAACTAGTTATAAGGCCGATAGTAGCCATAAGGTTGGAACTATGATACTTGTGACATGTAGTTGTCACTATGGCATGTAGTTGCCAATGTGTGAATGTGAACTCTTTGCTTATGAGCATGTCTTGATGTATTCTACTTTGTGATCAGTAGAATGCATCCTGAGTTGTTTGTCTTTCATGTTTGATGTCTTGTCGTGTTGTGAGGATGGTAATTCCTCTTTCTTTTGAGAGTGTTTGATGAGTCCTTGAAGTTGACTTCTCTCTTGGGTTTTGAACTGATATATACTGTATTCTGTTTCAAAATGGTTTTGATACATACTTATCTATATATGCTATTTAACGCGTATTGATGGGTTACCAGCAATATTCGCTGACCGGGTGTTATCCCCATGTTATGTTTTCCTTATTCTACAGGTTTTGAGTAGATGTCCGAGAGCGCTAGACATGGATCGCTAGATAGATTAGCTGTCCTGTGTAGACGTTATGTTTTGTTGGTCTGTGAGCCTAGTTAGCGGGTTGTGTGCCTTGACACTTTATGACTTGTTTGAATTGATAGTTTTTCCCGCCTGTGCACCTATGTCTGAGATAGGTGTGGCATAATATACCCTGATTTTATATAGCTTCAGTTGCTTTATGTCTTGATGATTAGATGTTTTCCTGTGCATTTAAGTTTTTAAAATGTGGTAAAAATCGGGGGTGTTACAGTAAGGCCTAACTGACAAAAAGTGACATGGCGCACAGTAACACCTACCAACCCTTAGAACGTATGCCCACCCACGCAATGATAAAATAGGCACTGAATATTGCAACGAACAACTAACAATGCACAAAGTACTAGAATATTTTGCCAGAAAAAATCTTGGGCAAAAACAACTAGTCTTTATATATATATATATATATATATATATATATATATATATATATATATATATATATATATATATATATATATATATATATATGAAAAATGGGCAAATTGGCCCCTAAGTCGACCGAATAGTGCAATTGGATCTTCTAACTAAAAAAAAGTTCCATTCAGACCCCTAAACTTGTAAAATTGTTCAATTAAGTCTAAAGTGACTTGTTTAACAAGTCTTCACATGATTGACACGTGTCTTTTTTAAAGTACTTTTTATTTTTATTTTTTTTATAAATTTTATTTATATATATATATATATTATATAAAAATAATAATAATAAACACAGCTACTGGCTCTCCAGCGAAGAAGCCAGTGGCTGAGACGACCATTGCCTTCAAATCTGGAACGAGAGCAGCCATAGGCGCCGCCTTCGTTCCAGATCGTCTATGACTTAGTCACTCAGATGCTCGGCCTGGAACGAGGGCCTCGGAGACCTCTACAGTCTGATTCCGTGATGTTCTAGCCATGGTACGCCTGATTCCCGGCCCCAAGTTTCAAGACATGAAGCTTAGAGACTTCTTTTTGGCCTAAAATCTAGTGATCAGAGACTTCTACAGTCCAATGCGGTGGCGACGGATGCTGTGGTGGCGCTTGATGAGTTGACGACACTGAGAATTTCACCTACATAAAACACGTCATCTCCACCGCTCCCGAACTCAGCTCCCGTCGCTACGTCATATATGTGAAGGGGGGAGTCTAAAGAGAATATGTAGAGATTGGTAAGAAGAAATTTAACATAGTGCTATTAGAGATGGCATGGATGTCATCGTAATTTCCGGCAACCACCATTCTTTATATATAATATATATTTTATATATAATATATATTTTACGCCAAGCACCTTATGCTCAGATGACACTCGATTGGACTCTCATATGGGAGGTTGTGATTTTGAGCTTCAGTGGAAGCGTTATTGGCTCTTTGTGCTTCAGTAGGTTGAGAAAGTAGCTGTTCTGGGGATTCAATTGTACTATTAGGTCAATTTAGGGGACCGATTTGACACTTTTTCCTATATATATATATATATATATATATAAGCGGGAAAGCATTCAATGTGAAGGAGAGTTGGTTGGTCCGAAGTCCAAACGAAGTCCTGATTTGGATTTCGTTTGACGCAGTCATCTTGACGACGATGCTTCTTTGATGTTCGCCTTTCCCACTTTCACAACAATTTGAAATTGTCTTCTCTCTCTTAATAGATCAAAAGAAAAGACATTTTTAAAAAGTCTGAGATTTGAGTAAACTTCTTGTACACTTTTCACTATTACAAATAGTAAATTACTGATTTTTTTCTTTTCTTTTTAATAATGTTTGTACCATGAGAATTACCAATTAAAAAAAAAACACATTAAATGAGAAAGTTTTCTGTTCAAAATTAATTACTCTATACTTTTTAAATTACAGAATAGAAATGAATGCAAATCATTAAAAAATGTTTTTCATGTTTTTTTAAATGTCCATATTTACATAACATGTTTTTAACAAGAGTAATACTACTTATTCCTTTAAACTTTGTCTATTATAATTTTTCTTCCTGGATGGGATTAGCCAATTCATGGATACTCAATTATTATAAGTCATGCTGAAGTTTAGGAGGTAAAACTATTATAATATATATATTTTTTCCCTATCTATAAATGTTGCTGCATTCATTCTTTCCTCATCGCCTGCCCTTTACTCTAACATACTTATTCCTTTCCATGGTGGAGTCAGAACACAAAGTGAATGAGGTAGAAAATTAAAACAAATATGATAATTTTTCATAAATTACGAAATACTATTAATTAGAAAAAATGGTTTGTATTGAATACAAAATATATAATAAAGTCCCGCCAATCGTTATGCTGTGCATCCGTATGCACCATGCATGGTGCATACAGATGCCAAAACGACGTCGTTTTATTAAAAAACGCGCGTCTCCCCTTTAAAAAATTTTCAGGTTCGATTCCCAGCAACAACATTATATTGTTCATTCATTCTGGAATTTTAGTTCATAGATTATGGAATTATAGTTCATTGATTATGGAATTATAGTTCATCGATTATGGAATTGTAGTTCATCGATTCTGAAATTTTAGTTTATAGATTATGGAGTTTTAGTTCATTCATTCTGGAATTTTTAGTTCATAGATTAGATTATGGAATTATAGTTCATCGATTATGGAATTATAGTTCATCGATTATGGAAATATAGTTCATCGATTATGAAATTTTAGTTCATATGTTGTTGCTGGGAATCGAACTTGATTTTTTTTTTTAAGGAGAAACGCGCGTTTTATTAAAACGACGTCGTTTTTGCATCCGTATGCACCATGCATGGTGCATACGGATGCACAACATAATTTGCCAAGTCCCGCGGGGCCCTTGGCCCACCCCCTCTACCAAAAAAAATATATATATATATATATATATATATATATATATATAGAGAGAGAGAGAGAGAGAGAGAGAGAGAGAGAGAGAGTTGCACTCAGGTACGAATGCCGCGCCCAGAAACGAAAATGGGAACCAATCAACGTGCGCCACGTGTCCAGATATAGGTGCACATATAATTATAACTAGGTGCACTTAGGTGAAAGTAGGTGCATTTAGCTTGTAGGTGAAAATATGTGCACTTGTAGGTGAAAGTAAGTGCACCTAATCAATGAATGATAACAGGGCAAAATTACATGCACTTGTAGGTGAAAGTAGCTGCACTTGAAAGTGAAAGTAGAGGCAAAAACTACATGCACTTGTAGGCGAAAGTAAGTGCACTTGTAGGTGAAAGTAGGTGCACCCAATCAATTAATGCTGACAAGTTGCACGCTGATTGGTTTGCATTTTTCTCCTAAGCACCTATTCGCACAGGGGTGCAACTATATATATATATATATATATATATATATATATATATATATATAAAGTAGAATAAAATATTTATTAGATATCATATATTAGAAGATAATGTCCTTTCAGTTTTTTTTTTTTTTTTTTTTTTTTTTTTTTTTTTTTTGAAATCTTTGTAATACTAATTTTCCCTCCTAAAGTGTACCTCACATGGTCATAAAATTATTTATTTGTTTGATGCTCATGAATTACGTGACTTCACTACAAGTTATAAAATAAATATGCTTAATCATCAAGTAGATTAAAATCTAGATAAACCAAACAGTGTAGCTCAAGTGGCAAATGAGCTCTCTTTATGGGGAAAAATTTTGGGATAACCCGGGTTCGATTCCCACAAGTGATGATTCCCTTTGGACCAGCTTCTGTGCCTCTCGAAGGAAATCGGGTGGACCTGGACCGTTAAACGGATAGAGAAAGACTCGGACCGTTAAACAGATACAGAAAGACCCGGACAACATCGTGGTTAACTGCAAATTATGCCCACGTAACCGCAAATTACTCACGGTGAACACAAGTCCAAACGTAACCGCAAATTATGCCCTGGAAACTTGTTCACCGTGAATGGTGAACACAAGTCCAAACGTAACCGCAAATTATGCCCTGGAAACGTGTTCACCGTGAATGGTGAACACAAGCCCAAACGACGTCGTTTTTACGCAAAAAAAAAAAAAAAAAAAAAAAAAAAAAACAAAACAAAACAAAAAAAAAAACAAAAAAAAAAAAAAAAAACAAAATCGCAGATGTGAAGTTAACGGCGTGCGTTTGATCAAATTATGAATTTTCTGTTATGAGATTATGAATGTAATGAAAATTCATACTCTCATAACAGAAAATTCATAATCGCATAAAAGTAAAATATTTATTAAATTATGAATTTTCTGTTATGAGATTATGAATGTAATGTAGATTCATAATTTCATAACAGAAAATTCATAATTTCATAACAGAAAATTCATAATCTCATAACTGAAAATTCATAATCTCATAACTGAAAATTCATAATCTTATAACAGAAAATTCATAATCTTATAACAGAAAATTCATAATCTCATGGTTCCAAAGTGAATGTGTAGGCATGGTTCCAAAGTGAATGTGCAGGCATGGATTCATAATTTATGAATGTCCGTGATTTCGGACGGGAATGTGTAGGCATGGTTCCAAAGTGAATGTGCAGGCATGAATTCATAATTTATGAATGTCCGAAATCATTGCTCACCTCAAATTAAAGTGAAACCGCGAAATGTGAAAATGAAGAAGAAAAGTCACGCAATTAATTAAAAAAAAAAAAAAAAAAAAAAAAAAGATAACGGTGTACTAACACCGTTGGAACCGTGTTTACAATGAATGGTGAACACGGTTCCATGACATAACGATGGGTGGTTAACACCCAAAAAAAAAAAAAAAAAAAAGATTAAAATCCAGATACTACCCCATGCATCAAGAAATAAATATTATGAGGGGTTTGTAGCATTATATATGCTTTTCAAAATATGACATTATGATATAATAATATCCTGGCCTCTATATTCCCTATATCCTCGCAAATTTTGAAATCTTTGAAATAATGAATAACTATCTAGTATAGGAGTTTTGTGATTTATTTTCATCTTTTTAAAATCATAGGAAAGATTTAAAGATTCAATGATAAATTTCATTTAAAAAAATCACACCTCTTTGATGTATTTTAAATTTTCATACAACTTATACTTTATTTGTTTGAATCAATAATTAAAGGTAAAAACTTAAGTGAGACCGTGTCACCCTAAGACGGGTCGGGTCAAGATAAAAATGTAATATTTACGCGCACAAATGTCATATTTATATACTCAAATGCAATACTAATCAGGAATTTACTTATAAGGGTAAATGTAATACCTTTAAGGAAAAATGTAATACTTTTACATTTCGATTTAAAAGTATTACATTTTTTTTCAAAAGTATTATATTTTCCTCTATAAGTAAGGGGCACTTGCCAACATTACTTATTATGAAAAATGTAATACTTTTGATGGAAAATATAATACTTTTACATCAAAATGCAAAAGAATTACATTTTTCCTCAAAAGTATTACATTTTCCCTTATAAGTAACAAAAAACTCCTAATTAGTATTACATTTGAGCATATAAGTA
The DNA here is from genome assembly GCF_001879475.1 of Ipomoea nil. Classification (NCBI taxonomy): domain Eukaryota; kingdom Viridiplantae; phylum Streptophyta; class Magnoliopsida; order Solanales; family Convolvulaceae; genus Ipomoea; species Ipomoea nil. The sequence continues at coordinate 1,092,674 of NW_017617687.1, read as the reverse complement.
TGACATTTGCATGTTGATTTGGCTTGACCCGACCCGTCTCAAGAATAAGGATCCGTGAGACAGTCTCACTAAGTGTGACCCATAATTAAAATATATATGTGCAACAATTTTGACGACTAATATTTTTCATGACAAGATAGACCAAAGCAGCCACCTTCATGCACAACCAAAGTCATATCAATTAACATCTATAATTTATAAACTAATTTAATCATTTATATCTATTTTAGAGACTAAAAATAAAATGAACTTCTTTAAAATAAAATCCCCCATAGTCGGTGTGTTACTACTTCACTCCCAACTATCCATTGTTTTCACTCCACTCATGAGCGTGTGATAAGAGTGTCTTGTGTTATGAACATTTTAAAATGCATCATCTTCTCTTGATACGTTAGACAATTGAAAAATAAGAAGTGTAATTATATTTGACACTTTGGTAATTCTTTTATACCACTAAACATTTCAAATTAAATATGATTAATTACTTTAACAAATAATAACTAGTATCGAGCTGAGTATGAAGCACCTTGTGTTCAGATAGCATGTGATGACCTTTCCCATGTGGGAGGTCATAAGATCGAGTCTCAATGGAGGCGTTGTGAATTGACTCTTTGTGCTTCATTAGGTTGAGAAAATATGTTTGAAATACTACAATGTAATAGAGTCAGTAGTATTCAAAAAAAAAAAAAAAAAAAACGAACTAGCATCGAGTAGTTGGCTACTTCAACCTATTAGGGGGCGTTTGGTTCATAAAATATGAGATTACCTCTTGAAAGGTAATGTGAAATTTTTGGATGGTAAGATTATCTTATACGATTATTTTGGATTGTGAGTGTACAATATTATAAGGCTTGATTAAAGGTTATATTTTAAGTTATATGGATCAATTGCCTATAATAATGTCATATATATATATATATATATATATATATATATATATATATATATATATATATATATATTATGGATCAAATGAGAATCATGCCATAAGTGAGAACTTGCGAAACCTGTATGAATGCGTACAATCACGAATGCACAATAGATTGTGTGCATTGTGCACCTAATAAAGTATTAATTAGATTTTGTGCATTTATGTAGTAGTGCATATATTAATGATCAAATGAGAACCACCTCTTATTAGGTGAGAACATGAGAACCACCTCTTATTAGCTGAGAACGTGAGAACCAATATGAATGCACATAATCTACTACATGGATGCACATAAACTACTCTACGATAGATTTGTGTGCTTGAAATATTAGAGTGTGTGCATTCATGTACAAATCCACAGTTTAGAGTGTGTGCATTCATGTACAAGTTCGCAGTTCTCTCAAGTATCTGTACTTGTATATGATACTCTATGATTTATGATTTGGGATTAGACGGTTGAACCCATTTAACCCGGATTTCTGTCGGGTCGGGTAGATATTTTTCCAACCTTACCCGTTTTGAGCCCGGCTCGTTTAACCCGTGATGGGAGGTGAGTTATACGAGTTGGCCCATGACAGAGGCCAATCTGTATAACTCACTTCCTATACACTCCAAATTTATTTAATATTTAAATATATTTTGTGTATTTGATGTTTGAATTAGTGTTTAAAATTAATGTTTACAAGAATTAAACCCTAAACCTTTCAATTATTCTAATACTATAAAAACCAACTATGCTAATGACACTTTATGAATATTTTTATATTATTATTTATTTATTTTAGTCATTCGTATATATAAGTATATAATATATATATTATGGATCAAATGAGAATCATGCCATAAGTGAGAACTTGCGAAACCTGTATGAATGCGTACAATCACGAATGCACAATAGATTGTGTGCATTGTGCACCTAATAAAGTATTAATTAGATTTTGTACATTTATGTAGTAGTGCATATATTAATGATCAAATGAGAACCACCTCTTATTAGGTGAGAACATGAGAACCACCTCTTATTAGCTGAGAACGGGAGAACCAATATGAATGCACATAATCTACTACATGGATGCACATAAACTACTCTACGATAGATTTGTGTGCTTGAAATATTAGAGTGTGTGCATTCATGTACAAATCCACAGTTTAGAGTGTGTGCATTCATGTACAAGTTCGCAGTTCTCTCAAGTATCTGTACTTGTATATGATACTCTATGATTTATGATTTGGGATTAGACGGTTGAACCCATTTAACCCGGATTTCTGTCGGGTCGGGTAGATATTTTTCCAACCTTACCCGTTTTGAGCCCGGCTCGTTTAACCCGTGATGGGAGGTGAGTTATACGAGTTGGCCCATGACAGAGGCCAATCTGTATAACTCACTTCCTATACACTCCAAATTTATTTAATATTTAAATATATTTTGTGTATTTGATGTTCGAATTAGTGTTTAAAATTAATGTTTACAAGAATTAAACCCTAAATCTTTCAATTATTCTAATACTATAAAAACCAACTATGCTAATGACACTTTATGAATATTTTTATATTATTATTTATTTATTTTAGTCATTCGTATATATAAGTATATAACTTAGTCATATTATGTTTAGTATAAGTATTAATTAATATGATTAATTTTAACTTTATATAAATATTAATCTATTTATATAGTAAATATAAAATTTATTTATTACATAATCTATATAAAGTTATAAAAAATTTATAAACTTTATAAATTAATAATATTATAATTAATAAAATAAAAATATTACATATAAATTATATTAGAGTTAAATGTAAATTAAATAAATTATAATTATATTACAAATTAAAAACTAATTATTTGAGCATAAATTAAAATTTAATAATCTAAACATATTTACAAATTTAATAATTTACCATCTACAAATCTAATAAGAGCCAATAAGGTTAGGCCCTTAACAGGAAGAAAAAAAAAATGTTGGTGTAATTGTTTGTTGGAATGAATGGTTCATATTATTTTAATTTTAGTATTTTTTTATGATTTTTCTTATTTACCCTCTATTATATTATTTTCTTCACTTAAATAACCATATATTCCGTTAGTACAAACTTTAGTAACGGAATATTCCGTTAACATTTATTATTCTTAAATCTTAACTTATTCATTAATTTCTATAAAAAAGGTATTAGGTTCGAACCGCATCTCAATCAGATTTGACATAATTATTAAACATATATTACGAATATGTTAAAATATATGAAAAAATACAATATAAAATTTAATATAAACCTTGGTCAAATAATTAACCCTATTAAATACATAAGAGTTAATTATCGAAATGGTCCCTTGGCTATAGCGAAATTACCAATTTGATCCTTGACTATTTTTTTTTACCAATTAAGTCCCTCAACTTTAAAAATCTTAACCAATTTGGTCCTCCATTTGTTTGACCGTTAGTCAACCGTTAACTTGGGACCAAATTGGTAATTCTCTATAGTCAAGGGACCATTTTGGTAATTAACTTTAAGGGTGGGCAATTCGGTTCAGTTTTTTCGAACCGAACCGTACCTAACTAGTTAGATTCGGTAATATACCGAAAAACCTATTAGAGCAGTTATAGTCTTGGGGTTATTGTTAGACTAGTATGGTCAGTCTTCACCTATCTCCCTAAGTTAGTGCTATAGCTTAGTATATAATAACCGTGTAATCCCTTTCAATAAATGACTTGCAATATATTTCACATTCATTTGGTATCAGAAGACTCTTTCGATCCTATGGCTACCCAAAGCGATAACAACCCTACGCCGGCGACTGAAGACGCTCCGGTCCCTTTGTCCGACCGGTCCGCCGCCGTTGTTTCGCAGACTGGTTCTCGGATTCCCAACACGCTTCAGCAGGCACATCACTATGTGTCAATTAAGCTGACCTCCACAAACTAGTTCTGGAGAGCACAGCTTGTTCCCTTCTTGTGCGGCCAGAATTTGTTTGGTTTCGTGGATGACACCAACCTCTGCCCACTGGAGATCGTAGCTGTCTCGTCTTCGTCAACGGCGTCGACGGCAGACTCCCCGCGTGCCACCTGGATGCAGCAAGACCAGAGTATCCTGAGCATGTTGATTTCTTCCTTGTCTGAGGAAATTTTATATTTCGCCATTGGGCATGGCACCTTCAGGTCTGTTTGGATGGTAATCGAAACAGCCCTTGGGTCGACTTCCCGGTCGCGTTCCTTAAGTTTGGTCACACAGTTGCAAGGTCTCCGCCAAGGACACTCCTCGCCGTCGGAGTATCTCGGACGGGCTCAGGTCCTGGTCGAACAATTAGCACAGGCCGGACGTCCATCGGGTTGGATGAGCAAAACCTCCACGTCTTCAGAGGTTTACGCTCGGAATACAGGTCGTTGGTGGCATCGCTGACCACCAAAGCAGCCCCGCTTACCTTACCAGAGGTTGCAGATCTTCTCGCAACACATCACTATCTCTTTCCAGAAGATGTCCATCCTGATGCTGATCCTCCACTGTCGGCAATGATCGCGAGTTAGACAGTGTCCAATTCCCGAGCTCCGGAGCACGGTGGCCGTGGGCGAGGTCGCAACCAGCGCGGACAACGTGGCAGCGGAAACCGCGGTCGTGGTGGCATGAGGTGTCAAATATGTGATATACCCGGCCAAACCGCCCTGACCTGCTACAGACGATTCGACAACGCTGTTCAACACCACCCTCCTCCGCAACAGAACTCTCGTCAACTGCAAGCACATGTTGCGTTTCAACAACACCAAGAGGACCATTCCACTGCACCCTTTTCCAATGTTTGGTACCCAGATACTGGAGCCAATGCGCACGCTACCCCAAATGTTGATACACTGAATGAAGACACAGGAAACACTCGCAGCCAAATACTCGAATATGAATGGTAATAGATTCTTATATACCGAACCGTTCAGTAAAAACTCGAACCGAACAAAATTGTTCGGTAAAAACCGAACCGGACCGAATACCATTTGAACTTTGGATTTCTATTTTGTTATATATTAGACGTTGGATATGGCCGGACTATGTAAACACCATAACACATAATATAGAACTTTTGATAACAAACCATAAATGAATCAAATAAACCATTTACGAGAGATACCCGTGAGAATATGAGCTGAACGGCAGAGCAAGCAGCAAGGGACTTGGATTTACTTTTTATTTATTTATTTATTTATTTATTAATTTATTATTATTATTATTATTATTATTATTATTATTATTATTATTATTATTATTATATATTTTTTAAAATCAAACGGTATTCGGTTCAGTTCTATTTTTTACCGAACAATTCGGATCGATCTTTTATCGAACCGTTCGGTGTACAAGAATCCAATACCGTTCAGTTGTTCGGTATATTATCGAACCAAACTAGTTCAATTCAGTTTGGTACGGTTCGGTTTGAAAAAACTAAACTGATTTGCCCACCCCTAAAGTTAATTACTAAAATGGTCCCTTGACTATAGCGAAATTACCAATTTGGTCCCAAGTTAACGGTTGACTAACGGTCAAACAAACGGAGGACCAAATTGGTTAAGATTTTTAAAGTTGAGGGACTTAATTGGTTAAAAAAAATAGTCAAGGACCAAATTGGTAATTTCGCTATAGTCAAGGGACCATTTCGGTAATTAACTCAATACGCAACATTCAAAGTTATAAATTAGGAACCTTGAAAATTATTTTTTTTCCATTTAAAAAAAAAAAACAAATTTATGTTAAGTTTTTTTTTTTTTCTTTCGTTTAATTAATCTTCTTTTTTTTTAAGAGAAAAAAATACTTTTGCATTATTCGAATGCTTTTGATTATGCTTTTGCATTATTCGAATGATTTAGGTCATTATAGTATTAATAAGTTTTTGTATGTATTTCTATAATGGTACAATTGTACATTACTTTACAAATATTGTACTATTATTTTTTATCAGACAAAATTGTTCTTACATCATTGTTAGACCTGCGGGACCTAACTACAAAGTTGTTGACTAGAAATACAACTACATATGTACTCTAAAACGGTATGACCACTTTCTAAAGAATTAACAATGTTGACATCCAACTGGCTCTAATTGAACAAGTTTACACATCATTCTCAGAATTTTATCAATGCATGAAAACTTCTAAAAAAATTTGTAAGTTAATTTTTACTATATCATTATAACAATATCTATTGTACCAATATATTTGGAATTATTTACTATCATCATCTATTGACAACAATTGTAGCAATTGTCAATTACAAACTTCCAAAACAATTTGTCTCAACAACAAATGGAAATAAAATAAAAAATCAATGATTTCATTCTTGTGGATGAAAAGTAAGTATCCCACTTTATTACTCTTATTAAATTAACTAAATTAGTAGCTACAAAAAAACTAATACATATGCATTTAATTAATTTAGAAGCATATTAATTCAAAAAAAAATTATTTATTATAAAAAAAAAATTAAAAGAGATATAATTTCATTAGTTATATTATCTTTATTTTCTATAATTTAAAGATTCCTTACCTTAAAATTCATTAATTAATTATATTCAATACATTGTCTATTGTCTTCTCTTTTACACTATCTTCTAATTAAATATTAAAGTTATAATACATAATATATTATATATTTATTTACCAAGTATTTTATACAAATATAATAAATATCAATATTTTGTTCAATACTTTCACATGATAATCTACGACACACATCTCACAACACATGAAACATGTAGGGAACAAACTATCACTTCCAAATATCAACAGCCGCTGGCAAGATAAAGAGTTCATAGTACAACTAAGATCCTAGTCATATACGCATCCAGACAAATCTAAAACTTCCTACACTAAATCTTATTGCATGACATTGCCCTCTATGCTACCACCAGTAACTCAATTGCACATGACACGCCACCAATAAAAAAGAAGAGGACAAGTACTGAAGATGAAGATAATGACAATGCTACCCAAATTAAAAGATAATTAAGAAGACCTAGAAAAATTTAAAACAAAAGTAGTATTTATTTAGACTATCGTTTTTAGACTAAGTATTTAAAGTAGCGTTATTACAAAGTTGCAAACATTTATTTTATTAACAATTATAATCAATCTCTAGTATATTACCTTGCATTTATATACTTTTAATTACTGATTTATATAAACAAATTCAAAATTCAATTACCAATGCATGAACATGCATGTCGTATATTTTTTTTTGAAAATATGCATGTCGTATATAATCTTGCAGTGATATACTTTGAAGTACTTATTTATAAATAATTATTGGGCATTATCTCGTCTGCGCAATGCGCGTGGAAACTAGTATTATATATAAGCACATATAAAATTTGTTTAGAAGTTCATTGTGTTTAGTTGGTTAAGATTCTAGTTCTTTACTAACTAATAGGTTTAAAGTTCAAGTCTTACTAATACATGAATAATTAGACCTTTTTAAAATAATATAATATAATTAATTAATAGGAAAATGTACAAATCCTATCACTAATACAGGTATATATGCCATTGATTTTGGTGGGGATGATAGGATTAGTGACAATGGTGAGGCCAAGGAAATGAAATCATGAAAAAATGACATTCAGGGAAAGGGTCAAATTCTTAGTAGGATAATAGTAATAATAAAATATAAAATAAAATTTACACATGGCATCCCAATCAATGCAAACATGTTGTTAACCTGCTAAAAATGTTAATTGCTCTTTTTTTTTAAGTTCATGAATGTTTTTGGATCTTATTTAAGTTCAGTGGCTTAATTGCTATCCCCTAAATAGTTCAATGGCATATTTGTACCTTTTCCCTTAATTAATTAATAAAAAATCGGCTGGCGGGCTGGCCCGTTTATCTAGCCAGCCTGTGCTTAGCTGGGTTGGGCCCAAATTCCCAACCCGGATTTGGCCTAGCCTATTTTTTCTCCAACCCGTGATGGGCCAGCCCGTATGGGGCAGGCTGGCACATTTTGACAACTTCTTTTGGGATGTTGTCGCACAGAGAATCAAGACCGCAGGTCGGAGGCCCCCAAGCTTACTAGAATTCTATAGAGTGAGTTGGAAAAATGTCCCCTTCATAAGCAATCAGTGGGGGTATTTATAGGAGGTTGAAATGGGATACATGCCGAGAGGTCGACATGTATGCCATGTGTCCTTCATGCATTCAGTGGACTAAAGGTCTAAAGAAAAACGTCTACGTGCAGCAAAACTTCTGACCAACCAGTGATTCTCGAGCCCAGTCCAAGTGTTATCGTCAATGTACATCTTTACGGGCTCATCTCCTAGGCTTGGGGTCGTAGCTGAGCACTCAGGTCGGGACCGAGCACGAAAGAGTAAGAGCATGATTTCATTAAGATAATAAGGGAAACAAAACTCTAGATCGGGTTGATCAATACTCCCTTGGGGTCAGAACAGGTCGATAAATGATCCTTACTATATGAGGATTCGGATCCGATCAGGCGTTTGGTAAGCACAAGTCAATAGCCTAGGATATATCCCCTATCAAGTAGCGCCCCTAGTCCATGCGTCGAGATAAGGTAACGTGTTGAGGGACTTGGACTATATAATATGACCTAAAATCAAAGTCAAAGTGCCTCTACTCGGGCTAAGATTGGGTGTAATGCCAGCCTACGGTGTATCATGTGGATCGCCGCTCTAACTAAATCGTTCGCCACGTGTCGCGTTCCAAATAGATGCCTAGAGATCCGTTTCGAATTTAAAATCTTCGCTTATAAATAAGGCGTTAAAGTGAAACAAATTCACACTTTTCCGCTGCAAGGTTTCGAGAACTTCCTGAGTAAGAGCACGAGCCACGCATCAAAAGTTTTTCCGAGAAGCTTCAGTCAAAGCTCTCGTTCGCAACCTTTCAGTAAGTTTTCTTTCACGAATTTTACCTTTATTTTTGAATTTGCAGCCTTAGTCTTAGTTAGGTTTTTCTAATCATCCTCCCCTTTTATAGGGATGAAGTCAGACTCAAGCAGCCAAAATGTCTCGATTTGGGACTACGATGACGATGTTGAGGTCGATTCATTCTCGGTATCATCGTACGACACCGTATTCGAGGAGGTGGAGCAGTTCTCGACAGTCCTCACCGGGAGCAACCACGGGCCAAGACGAGAGACCTTACCCGAGGACATCAGTCCATCTGGCATATTGTTTTAGCGATTAGCGGTTAGCAGTTTGTGTTAGCAGGTTTGACTAGTGGATTATTGATATGTGTAGTTTTTAGTGGGGTGGAATGTGTAAGTGTAAACGAAGGTTGTGAACCCCCGAGTGTCGAACTCAAGAATGGCAAATCGGAGCAAGCAAACTGCAAGACAATCCTTTGTCACAATGAATCAATGAGAGTAATCTAGGTGCAAGGGAAGATTAGGTGGTAGCATGGGTGTAAACATAGAGAACAAGGAAATAAAGGAAACAAAGAAATAAAACAAGAAAGTAAAACAGGAATTTGGATGGAAAGGATTTAGGATCATGCATTCATTGGTCTCAAGGTGGACAAGAATGTGATGCAAGGCTTGACTATCCTAAGGGAGAACCAAGGCACCAACATTAGGTTGCGTCAAACCTAAATGCTCACTCCCTACGTCGGGTGAGGCATTCTATCAAACACTTAGCGGGTGGTCTACCGTCTCCTCCCCTAAGCTCACCCTCTCGGATCGTAGGAAGGGGATTGCAAGGGAAAAACTAAGGAGAGTGCAATATCTTGCTAAACTCTCACTCTCACACTCATCTAACCATTGGGTACCTCAATATAAAATGATCAATATGCACATCTCTACAACAAAGGCATTCAATGCCAAACAATACATCAAATCTCATCATCTAATCTATACAAAGCATGAATACATAATCATAATCCATTTCCAATCCAAATCCTAGATTTCTAGCAATTCATTATCATCAATAGACAAACAACATGTAACACCCTGTGTTACGGCCTTCAATCCCGAATTAATTATTTAATTAATCTTGTTAATAATAATTAAATATGATTTAATTCGGTTAGGTCTCCCTTTAATTAATTAATGAGGTCCACCATGAACCGTGGACCCTTGCCTAAATGAGAGTCTTAGGCCTATTAGGAATAAAGGAAGTAGGCCTTTTACTATTCAGATTATGATTAGGATTCTCTTTAATTAATTAATATGGTCCACTATGGACCATGGACCCTTATCCCTAAAACAAGTCCTTAGTCCTATAAGGAATAGAATTAGTAAACCCATACCATTCAGGCCCTAATTAGGAGTCTTAAATATATAAATAGGGATATAGAAGGCACCTAGATCTTTCACCACAATAATCTCTCACCACACAAGAAGTTCCAAGAATCCCCTTAGGAGAAATCAAGAAAGAAGAAAGCTTAAAGAAAGACCCTTCATAGCCAAGGAATTAATTAAGGCTAAGAGGTAACCCATGTCTCAACAAAACCTATTTTCATAGCTATGATTCCCCTCTTAGGATTTCCCCATAATATTGTGTATTGTTTATTTGTGATATTATTATTGATGATTGATGGGATGATTCCATGGGTGATCTTGATGAGGAGAGGTTCTTGATAATTATGGTGTTCTTGATGACAATATGACGTTCTTGATAATTATGGTGTTCTTGATGATTATATGACGTTCTTGATAATTATATGGTGTTCTTGATGTTCTTAATGATTATATGAGATTCTATGATATTCCTACCGAATCTTGATTTTTGAAGATGAATTGTGTTCTTGTTGATTTAAAAATAATTAGAACCCTAGGTTATATCGTGGAATCCGTATGGTATTATTCTTGGTATATTGGGTGGGAATTCGCATGATTGAGTGTTGATTTTGTCTAGAAAAGCATGATAGGTTATGTGTCATACGTTTCTTGATTTTGATCCGTTAATTGTCTACGTGTGTTATCAATTGTGTTTAAAAGTGTCTAAACAAGGTTTCGGGTTCCACAAAGGTCCCCGATGCGTTTTTGGTGAATAGAGTCATTGGGGGGTAGGTGGGGGTAGGGGACCCGCCACCTACCCGCGGCCTAGACGGGCAACGCCGGCAGCGGGCAGCTGCCCGCCTGGCACCCGCTGCCCGGATTAGTAGAACGCCGGCAGGCAGCCGGCGGGTGACCCCCACCCACCGGCTACCCGCTGGTTTGTACCCCACATCGGGATCCCGGCTTCCCCGTTTGATGTTCCCCCGACCCCCGTGGTATCCCAACGGACTTCGTCTATCGTGCCTATGTCTAGTTTGATTTTCGGGTACCGTTCGTAGGTCGTATGAGTCTTATATATTGCATGCTAGTTGAATTGGTATCCCGTTGACCTAGGTGAAAGAAGTATGAACCCCTTAGGGCTATTCTTAGAATGTGAAGGATCACGCATAGGTTTTGTTATACGTTTTCTCCCCCTTCCCAATGTGTTAATGTGGGTTGCATGTGCTTGCTATGTGTTATGTGTGCATGTACCCCGATTTGGTTGAGATCAATCGGGCTATACGGGCAGTCGGGTAGGTTGAGAACCATACCGGCTGTTAACCAGGCTGGTAGAGACCGGTCAGGTATATAATATTATATAGGACCAAGGTCCACTATACGGGCAGTTGAATGGGTTGAGAACCATCCCAACTGTTAACCAGGCTGGTAGAGACCGGTCAGGTATATAAATATTATATAGGACAAAGGTCCACTATACGGGCAGTTGAATGGGTTGAGAACCATCCCAACTGTTAACCAGGCTGGTAAAGACCGGTCAGGTATATAAATATTATATAGAGTTGCGGCTCATCGGTCGATTGCGATCGACCCCTCCGTATTGTGAGACGGGGCAGGGTGCTGCGGAGCCGTGTCAGAGCTATATGCGCTGACCCTCATGTATGGGCATGCGATTGGTCCTGTGGCGCCAACAAAGTGTGCTATATGATGAGATAAGAAGGATTGATGTTGTGACTGTTATAGGGCTCTTGCTAGAAATGCTTAATTGTGATTATTGGTTGTGCTTATCTATAACTGTGCCCTATGTGAGAATTGTATATGCTTGATTATGACTGTTGATTGTGTGTACCCCTATTTGTCGAGTCGGTTCCCTGATTTGAAAGCTAGAGTCTCTTAGGATATATCTTCATGCTTCAAAATGACTTTTCGTATATCTATGTATATAAACTATATGTATTGTATTTCAACGCGTTGGAGTGGGTTACCAGCATCTCTCACTGAACAGATATATTTGGCTTTCAGGCACAGAAGAATAAGTCACTGGAGCGTGCTAGAACTTGGAGCGTAGAAGTAGATAGTTTCCCTTTCGGCCTGCGTGCCATGCTTATGCATTTACATTATTGAGAATATAGTTAGTTAGCCTGTGCACCTGAGTTCTCTAGCTCAGGTGTGGCATAGCACCCCGTACTCTTGTATTATGTTTTAGGATTTAATGAGATTTCACCTTTATTTTATAAGTTTTAAATGTCTTGAAAATCTGGGGTGTTACACAACACACATTAGATAAGAAATTAAGAACAAGAAGAAGAGGTATACGTATACCCCAAATCTTCAATCCGAGGTGTTGTCATCTATAAGCAATCTTGTACAACGAATTCTAGAGATGGAAAATGAAAAGCTAACCTAACCCCAATCTAAGAGATCTGATTTCTAAAGAGAGAAAATGACAAATGAGATAGATGATTGAAGATCCCCCTACAAGCCCTTGCTTATATCCTGAAATTTCCTTTAAGTGATTTCACAACGCATCACGAAAATGATCCTTGTGAGTTGCGTGGATCTTTCGGGAATTTTTTCCTTTCTCCGGAATTGTAGCCCTTGAAAAGCTCGAACCATAGCCACTTAAATCACCTCATTTGGATACTCCTAGCTCATGATATGATCATTTTACCGAACTTCGCTGGAATGCCCTGAAATTGACAATGTTTTGCTATTTTTCTACAAATGCAACATAATTAGTCCTTAATCTTAAATTCTATCAAATTAAGCTATTTAAGCATGAATTAGGCATAAAGGACTCCAATTAATCACAATTTACCTATTAAATACCCTATAAAACATAACATCTTTAGCACTTATCAAATTTTCCATACTTTAATTCTTGCTCGTCCTCGAGCAAGGTTTCAATTCAACTCAAGGATAGATAAGTGACAAAGATGCTTCATGCAAATTCAATCAAACAATTGGTCAATCGAAAAGAGTGTGTGACTTAACGGAGGGGGAGAAATCCTTCATGCTATCAAACAAGTGTGTCAACCATGTGTCATACTTTGCAATTCAAGGAATATTCTAATGAGGTTGAGGAAGAATTAGGGGTGAGCATGGGGGGAGTGAAGTTGAAGGAGATGCTGAAATTGGAAGTGAAGAAGAGACATATGTTGATATTAGGAGTGAAATAGAAAGTGAAAGTGGGGGTGAAAGTGACAATAATATTGAGCATGGTATTGGGAGCGATAGTGAGCAAGAGAGAGAGCAGTACACTATTCCAAATCAGGGTAGGGATAAGAGAAAAAGAAGAGCAAGAGCAGATGAGTTAACTATACCCCAATATGTGCTACTATCAGATATTCCTTTACAAGATGCCTAAGATTCTAAGTATTATGATTCAGAAGATCCACCTACTGTCCAAGAAGATTTGCAGAATGATGAAGGGAATGAAGTCCAATCAAAGTACAATGATAAGTACCCCAAGTTTAATCCTAAATATGATCCACCCATTGTTGAATTAGGTATGTATTTTGATGAAAATATGCAATTCAAGCTTGGTATGATCAGTTATGTTGTACACACAAAGAGGGATTTATTTTTGAAAAAAAAAATAGATTAAAGTATGTTAGGGTAGAATGTCTTGGAAATGAATGTGTTTTTCATGTTAGTGCAGGTTAGGAAGAAAGAACAATGTGTTTTCAAGTGAAACCAATGATGTTGGAGCATAGATGCAACACTGAATTCACATTAGGGATAAGTACTCAGAAGTGGGTAGAGTGGAAATATGAAGAAAAAGGTGATGCAAAATCCTTGTATTGGTTATTCAGAGTTGAGTAGGGCAATTAAAGTTTGAACATCAATGTTTCAGTGAGCATGTGTAGAAGGGCAATAATGGGATTCTTAAGAAGTTACATATAAGGTATGAGAGTCAATTCAAGAGGCTTAGAGATTATGCTCAAGAGTGTCTAAATTCAAATCCTGGTTCTACTGCCAAGATAAAAACTACAATAACTGTTCCTACTTCACCCTTGGTGTTTTAGAGGATTTATGTATGCTTTAATGCCATGAAAAATCGAATCTTAGCGGGGTGTAGGAAGTTTATTGGACTTAACGGATGCTACTTAAACGGCAAATTGAAGGGTGAAATCCTCACAGCTGTTGGTAGGGATGAGAATAAACAGATGTACCCAATTGCTTGGGCTATAGTTGACATTGAAAATAGTTCTTCATGGAGATCATTTTTGGAGCCCTTCTAAAGGCAGACTTGGATGTTGTGGACAACAGTGAATGGACACTAATGAGCAGTTGTTATATCGTGGACCGCGGTACACATGCACTGCGGTCAAAACGGCGCCGTTTCTTTAAGTAAAGAAACGACCCGCCGTTAGTGTTAAAGGGGCGCGCATTTTTTTGTATGTTAATTACCAACTGACATTACAGTATATCTAAACCGACACTGTCTCACGTATTATTTTTATATTATCAAATGAAAGTAGTTATATCAAAATGATATTGTAGTTGTAGTGAAATGAAACTGAATAACATTTCACATATTTAAGTGTATATTGTACATTGAAGCTGTAATTATATCAAAATGATCATGTAGTTGTGTTTTAATAAAAGAGTTAATATCATCTGAGGTCATCCGAGTATAATGATTTTGCCACGTTTAGTCCTAAACTTTCAAATTAACCATCTGTGGTCCTTCGACTTTCAAATTTAACCATTCGTGGTCCTCGTTACCACCCATGGGCCTTCAACTATTAAATTTTAACCAACCATGGTCCTTTCAAGAGGACCATGAGTGGTTAAATTTTCAAACTTGAAGGACCATGGGTGGTTATCTTGGACCATAAATGGTTAAATTTGAAAGTCGAAGGACTACAGATGGTCAATTTGAAAGTTTAGGACTAAACGTGGCAAAACCACTATACTCAGAGGACCTCAGATGGTATTAACTCTTTAATAAAACTATAGTTTATATAAAATAAAATTAAATAACAGTTTCACATATTTGAGTCTATAAATATCGAATGAAACTGTAATTATATCGAAATGAAACTATAGTTGTGTTGAACTGAAACTGCAGTGTATACAAAATGAAACTGAATAACAGAGTTACATTTTGCGGAAGGGTGCGGAACGACAAGAAACGGATACCGTTTCTTTTCATTAAACAAAACGACGTCGTTTTGATGCGCGGTGCATAATCGATTATGCACCACGGTGCATGATATAATTTGCCACTAATGAGTGATCAACAAAAGGTAAATAATCCAATTTCATTTTCTAATCTGTTTGTATTCATTTTCTCAATTTTTTGTATTTATTTTCTCCAATAATTGTGCAAAACAATTTCGTTTAGGTATTAATGGCAGTTTGCTATGTAGAAGAAGATTCATTGAATTGATTTCTTCCACCATGTCTCTGAATTATAATAATTAATGGTAGTGCATTTTACATCTTAGCTTGCTCCTTTTTCTTTCCTTTCCCCGTGAAACTAATTATATGCCTCCAATAATATTAGAAAACTATATTACAAAATTTACAGATCCAAATGAGGCCTGGAAGGGTTGTATACCTACCTCTTTTGAAAGTGGGTTTCCATTCATCAATGTCAAATCCCAGAGCAACTACACCTTCTGCTCTCTTCCTCGTTTCAATAAAATTTAAAAGCTCTGCTTCAGATTTCTCGGCCTCGACTGCAATTTTGCATCCGTTGGTAGGTTTCAACAAAATGTTTCGAGGTTTGGCACGTACATGACAAGTGTTTTTTGTGACAACTCAAAATTTAATTTTATAAATTCAATTTTTAGAAATTTCAAAATAATCATTTTCACTCCATTAAAATTTTTTTAAGATAAATTTAGTGTTTGAATAAATTATTTTGAGTTATATTTTAAATTAATTCAACACCAGAACTTATTTTAATTCCAAAATCTTAAATTTTCGGATACTTCGCGTACCAAGTTTTAAACTGAGAAACCTATCTGAGTGAGACCAGGAGAAATCTGAGAAACCTGAACCAAGTGTTTATATAGAAATCATTTTTGGAAAAATGTATTTTGACCCCCAAACTATTTAAAATGATGATTCTAGACCTTGGTCCATGTAGCTTGGTGAACCACAAGACTCCACACTTGTCTGATATTTTTAGAACAACCACCAAATTACCATTTTGCCATCAACCAATGATTGTTGTTTCTCATAGGGTTTTGCACCCTATAAAAGCCACCCTATCTATCCATTTGTTCTTGGTCCTCTTCCTTGCCTCTCATCTCCATGAGCTCTCTGTGAACAAGAAGAAACAAAGCAGTAAGTTTTCCCAAGCTCATTCTCATCCATTCATTCACTCATTTTGCTTCTAGTTTCCATCTTGTTTCAATCTCTGAGGTTCTTTCCTTGTGTGTTGTTTGTGTGATTTGTTTGAGGAATTTAAGAAGTGAAGGTGGTGGAAGTTGAGTAGAGAGAAGGGAAGAAAAATCCACACAAGAGAAAGAAGAGGAAACTACAAAGGTATAACCTATGGATTCCCAAATGTAGCATTTTTCCTTAAGTTACATGATTAGTTGTTCAAGTGTGTGTGTGTATATATATATATATATATATATATATATATATATATATATATATATATATATATATATATATACATGTATTTTGGGTGTTTAGAATGATGAAATGTAAGCTATTTGTTGCTGATATGCTGTGTGAAAACAGAGTGTAGCAGAAACCAACCAACGGATCTACACACGAGATCCGTTACCAAGGTCCGCCAACCATAGGGGCTTATTAACGGTTACTAAGGACCGTCGTAGCACACTTGTGGGGCTTAGTAACGGTTACTAAGGGCCGTCGTAGCACAAAAACCAACCAACGGATCTACACGAGATCTGTTACCAAGGTCCGCCAACCAAAGGGGCTTAGTAACGGTTACTAAGGACCGTCGTAGCACACTTGTGGGGCTTAGTAACGGTTACTAAGGGCCGTCGTAGCACACTTGTTAAAGAACCAAATGTGGGCAGTAACCTTTGGTTAGTTTTATTTATGCTATGTTATGCTTTGGAAAATTGTTTAAGGTGAGATTTAAACCTTTAACCCCTTGTTTAAGAATCAAAGCCTCTTCCACTTAAGCAACTTCACTCTTTGAGAACTATCTTGGTTTATTAAATATATTACTTAGGCTTGAAGAATTATTTATATTTAAGAGTATTTTTATAGAAAATCATAAATATGTTTGAGAAGGGTTTAAACTACCAAAAGCTATGAGTTGCAAAGAAAGCTCTATTTCAAGAATTATATATATATATATATATATATATATATATATATATATATATATATATATATATATATATATATATATATATATATATATATGGCATATATGTTTTGGGGAAATATTATACTTGATTTTGAGAATATATCTAAAAATATAATAAGTGTGGAGGAAAGTTATACCCCTAATTTATGTCCGTTTTTTCCGTTAAGTTTTTTTGTACATTATACTATAAAGGTTGTACATTAAAATATTTCGGACAAATATACCCCTACCGTTATAACTTCCGTTATCTTTTCCACTATTATTACCATGCACATGCATTCACCATATATTTTCTTATCTTCTCCATTAATAATAATATATAAACATTATATATTTGAGTTATATGTTAATTATTACATAAAATATAAATATCAAATTTATAAAAATGATTTACATTATTATTATTATTATTATTTAGAATAATTTAAATATATAAAATTTAAATAAATTTAAAATTTTAATATAATGTATTAATATTGGGCACCTATTTTTTGTGCATCGCGCATAAAAAAACTAGTACTTATATAATTATGTATGTGGTGTATAATTGACTATAAAGATATTGAAGCTTATTCTATTATTTTCCTAAAATTTCTTAATTATTAACATCGTATATTTTGGGAAATACTATGTATCCCTAGAAATATTTTACCAAGAACTTTTGATCTATAAAGTGTATAACCCCATGGTCCGTGAGTTGCTCATGTGCAGTGGCCGGGCCCTTGTGGCTCAGCTACGTGTCGTTTCGGACCAGGTGTCACGGACCCTTGTGGCTCGGTACCTCGGGGCCGTCTTGACGCACGTTTGGGCTTTGATTTCGTTGGATTTGGATTAGAAATGAGCATGCTATGATGGAATTTGTGATGAAATTGCTTCACATTAATATTATTTGAGTTCACTGCCTTTGGGAATTGCTTTGTTTTATCCTCCTGATGCTATTTGTGTATTGAATAGAGAAGCATGAACACTTTGTGAATAAGAATTGTTAGAAAAGCATGACTAGAATGTGTTGTATGTTCAATGGAATTTGAAGTCTATTTTGATGGTAGAAATGTACAGAGTATGTCTTTTTGCAAACAAGCATGATTGTATGTTCTTGAGAGTTCAATGTGATATATAGATTGGAAGCATGTTGTACAGCAAATTGCATTCCAAGTATATCATGTTTTAAAAGTGCATAAGTGGCCAACGTGAGCCTAAGTATTATTTTCCAAAATTCATGAGCATGTGGTATGTCATTACCTTGTTGCATTGAGAAGTTTTTGAGATGTGACATACATAAGTTTGGTGCATGAGAGATATACATATCTTATCTATCTATATATGTGAGGTTTTGGGGGACCCGTTGGGACTATGTCCTTTCGGAGTAAAAGAGAAAGTAACGGATATTGCGATCCGACAGATTTATCATGTAACGCGGTGTATTCCCACGTTACGAGGTTGGAGACTGCCCGCCAGGCTTGGAATCCTGGTTAGGGGGTGTGCACACTAAAAGTATGATACCTGATTCCACAGAGAAAGCAAGCAAGAAAGAAAGATAAAGAACCAAGAGAGTGGTTTTGTGGGCGAGTTGAGTATGTGGCCGGCTAGATTGCCGAGCCGGTTAGGTCCATTCACGATTCGTGAAGACCTACCTCCCCACGAGTTAAAGGTTCCGTAGTTACGGATGTGACGGATGCACGAGATTGCACTGTACACTAGGGCTTCGCTGCGGCGGAGTACCTACTTCGCACAAGAAGAGAAATGAGAAGTATGAGAAAGTTTTAGCAAGAAAGAAATCGAGTCAAGAGACTCAAGAGAAAGAAAGCGAGTCATTGTGACTCTAAGAAACCTCCACAGAAAAGTACTCTATTTACAAACGAGTGTATAAGTATACTTATAGTATTGCACGAGATTGCATTTGAGTATAGTATTGCACTAGATTGCATAATGAGAATGATTAACCGAGATTGTATATTGAGCATGATTGCTTAGTTGCATTTTGATGTCTTTTATATCTAGTTTGCAAGATGAGAACTAGAAAGAATGAAGATGATTTCGTATTGATTGATAGTATGCAATTGCTTGTTAGCATGAGTTCGTTATGATGAGTTTTGTTATGAGAAATATGTGTTGGAATATACATACATAATACATGATACAAATATATATATATATATATATATATATATATATATATATATATATATATATATATATATATATATATAATTACAAAACATAACGAAAAATATAAATGGATACATAAATATGACTGTTACATAATAATATCCACATAATTAAAATATTTTTAACATAAATTTCCTTATAACCTTATTTTTAACCTTCAAAAGTGTAAGTGTAAAATGTTACACATTTAAAACCCACTTAAGTTGGCTTAAATTAGTTGTTAAAATGGTCCAGTGTCTGTGTCAGGTTGAGTCTGGATCAGCGCCTACTCCAGTCCAGTGTCAAGGCCAGGATGCAGTGCAGGATCAGCTCCAGGAAGTAATCTAGAAGAAGTGAAACTCATTCAAACATTTATTTTGGTCAAGACCCTACTTCCATGGCTTTTTAAATCAGAAGATGCAGCTTAATTTGAGGAATTGAAGGCTGCATTTTTTCAGACCAAAGAGGTATCATATCATCACTATAAAATGCTACTTTGTTAAGCATTAAAGTTGAAGATTCAAGGATTAAAATTATACATATCATTGCTCAAATCTTCCACTGGTTTTTCTATCAATATATTCATGTGTTGAAGGTTTCTCAACTGGTTCAAGTTGTGATGAAGATAGCTTGCACGTCAAGTCCATGGTGATGCTGGAGTAGTCGCTGGATCGGAGTAGTGCGCTGTGCTGGAGTAGTGTAGTTTATGCTTTAGTGTGTAATGTACTCCCCCGTGTACTCCTAGTTGATCATCTAGTGGATTGGGCTGACGTGAGTGGCACCGCAGACTTATGAGTGAGGCTCCGAACTGCGTGAACATTTCCTGGTGCACGATTCCATTTATTGCTTTTATATGTATTTTCTTTATTCTGGCTGGAGTAGATCCTGGAGCTATTCCAACTTAATAATTGAATTAAAATTTAGTAGGAACCTTTAGGTTATATCTTGCATTCAAGATCCACGAACCTTTTTCAATTGGTATCAGAGCCCGGGGACTTAAAATATTAGTCTAATCAATCTGGCTTACTCGTGTTTCTTGAACTCAAGATCTCAGTTTTTGTTCTTGATTCTTCTTTTCTGGTCAATCTTCTTTAGCTTACTGTGCATTAAGTTTTGCAGAATGGAACAACATAGAGCACCTCCTGAATTGACAGGTGACAACTATGCGTACTAGAAGGCTCGTACCAAAATGCACCTACGAGCTCATGGGGAGATGATCTAGAGGGCAGTTCTCACTGGGTGGACCCATCCTACCAAAGATGGAGCCACTACAGGAGCCCTTCCAGTTCTCAAACCAAAAACAGAATGGACAATTGCTGAGTTAACTACTGCGAACTACAACAATAAAGCCTTAGATATTATTTATTCCTTAATGCATGAGCGTCAGTTTACCCTTATTACAGGTTGTGACTCTGCCAAAGACGCTTGGGAGATTTTGGAAACTACCTATGAAGGAACTAACTCAGTCAAGCAGTCCAAACTCAAAATGGCCCAATCTGACTTTGAAGATCCAAAAATGGCAGAAGACGAATCAATAATTGATTTCCATGCTCGTGTTCAGGAACTAGCAAATCGTGCAACCGTTCTAGGCGAACCTTTCTCCCAACCTAAACTAGTCAAGAAGATTCTTCGTTCACTCCCTCAACATTTCAGGATGAAGGTAACGGCGGTTCAAGAACATGACGGGTGGGAGAAAAAAATTGTAGCTCAATTAATGGGAAACTTTCAAACCTATGAGATGAAAATACTCTCTAACCACACTAAAAAGAAGAAAAACATTGCCTTTATAGCTGAAGAACATGAGTCAGTATCTGATCCAGACGAGGTAAACGATGATCCAGTTGAATTTTTAATTAACCAACTTTCGAAGCTTTTGAAACAGGTGAAACAGATGAACAACTCTCGAAATGGAAAGTTTCAAAACCAGAAGGGATCAACATCAAATGCATCACGTAACAGCCAAAAGACTAGATCACCTAATTTTTGTCCATTACAAAACTCTCAATCCAGGGATAAATCAAGTGCAAAAGGCATTAGGTGTTATGAATGTGAAGGTTTCGGCCATGTTCGAGCAGAATGCGCAACATACCTAAGGCGTAAGAAGTCGATGAAGGCAACTCTAACCTGGAGTGATGATGACGAACTTGAACCTGATCCTGATCCAGGATCTGATCAAGAAGAGATCTCCGGTAACCTTGTGGCATTCACTGTAATAGCCAACATGAAGTCTGACCTAGAAGCTAAAGTAGACTCAGAAGCTAAAGAATATGTATCGACTGAAGACCATGATTTACCAGTTCCCTCATTTGAAGTACAATATAAAAAGTTGTATGCAAAATGGGAAATTCTTGTAAAAGTAAATAGATCTCTGTCGAGTCAAGTCAGTAATCTAGAGAATGCTAGGAAAGTGTATAAAAATCAAATTACTGACAGGGACAACATCATCAAAGACGGGCTCAAACGCGAAGAAAAAATCAAACAAGAGTTGGACATGCTCAAAATGAGAATTAAAATGATGAACAACACTTCCACCCTCGACCAAATCTTGGATTCTGGAAGGACAACATCTACCAAGTATGGTTTAGGTTTTTCTGGCGGAAAGGACAAGGTTGTGACAGTTTTTGTAAAAGCTTCTAACTCTGACTCAGCACCTGGACCAGTTTCGGATGCTCCAGAAACTAGTACAGCGCGGAAAAGGTTTGGTAATGTAAGGCGTGACAATCCAAAATTTAAATTCTATAACCCTATTTATCATTATTGCAGAGTTCGTGGCCATACCAGACCTGAGTGTTTTTACTTTTATAAAGATCAAAGGCGTGAGAAGTACACCCACAAACACATTGCACCGTTTGTAAAACAAGTGTGGGTTAGGAAAGCAGATTTTATATCCCAGTTGACTCCAATCGCATCTCAAGGGAAACTAGCAGAAGACAGAGGAGTTGGATTAGAGAATCTGCAAATACAAGATTGAAGTGTCATCATCGAAATAAAACCAGGTATTTTAAAATTCAATAAGTTATGTTTTTTTTTTAATGTTTTTTTTTTTACTGTTTCAGATGCAGAAGAATTGCTGGCCTAGTCTAGAAAATATTAGTCCTAATTCCCCGATTGCTGACTTGGAGAGTTCAAAAAATCTGAAATTATGGTACCTTTTTCTACTCTCTTCTCTACTAGTGGTGGTATTTGCTCAATACCATTTTCAATTCCTATCTTTTTGTCTTTCTCGTTGCCTTTTGCACTACGCAGTTCTATTTTGCCTGGATTATCTTGTTTTGCCTTCTTTGACTGGTTCTATGTGTTCATTAAATGTCCATATATGATTTGATCGATTTTGTGTGATTGTACCTTCGAATTTTTTTGCTCCAGTTATGATTGTTGCTAATCATGTCCAGTCTGGTTCTGTATCAGTTTCTGCTCCAAAATTCTCTGGTTCTATCTTTGCTTCTGTCTCTACTCCAGGAACCTCTGGTCCAGTTTCTATATCTACATTTTCCTCTGAATTGGTGTCTGAATTTGAAAATGTTATTCTTGTAATGTCATGTGTAGTTGTTTCTATGTGTTATGTGTTATGTGTTTTATCCGGTCATGACCGTGTTTGATTTTGGTTGTGTGTTTTCTGTGCTAAGTGTAATGAATTTGTGCCTGAATATGCTTTATATGAATCTGTGTCTTAATATGCTTTATATGAATCTGTGCCTAAATCTACTTTACCTGGATGTGACTGGTTTATTTGCTAATCTGTCTGTTTTGTTTGACCCTTTTTTTAAAGTTATCTTGAATTGTTGTTTTGCTAAGTTGTGTGCAAATTGATGTGCTTTGTTCTGGGTCTCTTGTTTCTATTTAGCTTGTGCAGGTTCATATGGAAATTTCTTTCAGACAAAGCAAAAGGAATCTTGCTCTAAGCTATGATGTTTCTTTTTTACGAATAGTCAATATACTAATTGAGGGGGAACATACTTATTTGGATTATCTTTATTTGGATTATCCTATTATTCAGATTATCTCATCTGGATTATCATATTATTTGGATCATCATATTATTTGGATTATTTCCTTGGATTATCTTGTTGATGGGATTGATTATTTTACCATCTTCGTGGTGAATTCTTTGTGACATGGGTGAATATGGAGATTATTGATATGGATGATAAGTGATGCATGGATGATATATGGATGTTACTCGGGATAATAGATGATGAATTGGAACCTGCCCCTGCCTTAGATAAATCGGGCACTCCATCAGCTCATAGTCCTACCCACTGATGATCACATTTGCCCCTTATTTGACAAAAAGGGGGAGTATCAAGTTGAGGGGAAGTATATCTATTTTTGTTTGACAGATCATGTGTTTTAATCATTTTAAGCAAATATACTTAGTGGCTATTTTTGTTAATAAAGATTATCTATTTTTTCTTTAAAAGCCTACTAGTATATTTGTAAGTATATTTTGCCAACTAATTGTCAAAGGGGGACATTGTAAGTGCAAAATGTTACACATTTAAAACCCACTTAAGTTGGCATAAATTAGTTGTCAAAATGGTCCAGTGTCTGTGTCAGGTTGAGTCTGGATCAGTGCCTACTCCAGTCCAGTGTTAGCGCTAGGATGCAGTCCAGGATCAGCTCCAGGAAGTAATCCAGAAGAAGTGAAACCCATTCAAACATTTATTTTGGTTAAGACCCTACTTTCATTTTAAATCAAGAGATGCAGCTTAATTTGAGGAATTGAAGGCTGCATTTTACAGACCAAAGAGGTTTCATATCATCACTATAAAATGCTACTTTGTTAAGCATTAAAGTTGAAGATTCAAGGATCAAAATTATACATATCATTCCTCAAATCCTCCATTGGTTTTTCTATCAATATATTCATGTGTTGAAGGTTTCTCAACTGGTTCAAGTTGTGATGAAGATAGCCTGCACGTCAAGTCTATGGTGATGCTGGAGTAGTCGCTGGATCGGAGTAGTGCGCTACACTGGAGTAGTGTAGTTTATGCTTTAGTGTGTAATGTATTCCCCCCGTGTACTCCTAGTTGATCATCTAGTGGATTGTGCTGACGTGAGTGGCCCCGCAGACGTAGGAGTGAGGCTCCGAACTGCGTGAACATTTACTGGTGCACGATTCCATTTATTGCTTTTAGTTTTTATTTTCTTTATTCTGGCTGGAGTATATCCTGGAGCTAGTCCAACTTAATAATTGAATTAAAATTTAGTAGAAACATTTAGGTTATGTCTTGCATTCAAGATCCACAAGTCTTTCTCAAAAAGTTGAAATTCAAAGTTTCAAATTCTGTGCCGGTGGTGTTATGTGTACTTGTCATATAAATTATTATACACATACATTATGATATTATAAAATATATTATTAAAAAAAATTTAATTGGAACTATGGACTTTATTTCAAGCTAAACCTAAAAGTCTAGAACCTTTTGAGTTTTGATGCCTACGATTTTGATTAAGATTTGATTTGTACTATGCAATTGCTTGTTGTGTGTATGCTTGACTTGCATTTCAGAAGTGAAGTCATAAACAAAACATTTTTTTATAAACAACAATAAAAATAATTTTGTACGACTTTCAAAAATAATAATAATAATTTTTTACGAAGTTATACGGTAAATTCTTGAATCCGAAAAAGATTCTTCGAAATTGTTGTCTCTCATGTTATTATCATTTGGATAAAGCAAGACGCATACAAATGACCAAACAAAATGTTACAGGATTAGAAAATAACTAAATAAATAATGTTACAGAATAGTGGTATGTGGCCGGGGCTCCAAGTCACCATTTTGTCCGTTACTTTTTTTTGGTTTTGTTTTTGTTTTTTATTTATATATAATATAATAATATAATTAGAAATGGGTAATAAAATTCATATTAAAATTTTTCGTTTAATGCGTAAAACTTTTAGAAATATAGAACCATGCAAATGAAACATTTCTAAAAGTCACACACACAGACACACACATATATATATAACAATCTTTTATATTAATAATGAGATCTGTAATTTATAATGTATTTTCTATTCAAATTATTTTATCAAACTAATTATGTTTCATATTTTGTTATGAATATTTTTATAAAGTTTCGATATATTTTATTTTTCGTTCATATCCAACAATATTTACAATTATATTTATTAAGTAATTTATTTATTTATTTTAAATAATCTATTTTGTTTTAATGTTTCGTCTTTACTGAAAAGAATTTCTAAATCTGTCCCTACTTCTTCGCCCCCTCAATCGAATTTCTGACTTCGTCCTTGGGACCACATAAACTGAACAATGTTATAGTACCTATAACAATTTCATTGTTAATAGGAGAATGTATAAATAAATGCATTTAGTACCCATAACAATTTCATTGTTAATTGGCAAATGTATAAATAAATGCATTTTTCATTTTCCTTTCTGTAATTTTTTATTTCTCTAGAAAATAATAAGAATTTCTTCCATTAATCACTCAATTATTTATTGTATGATTTAATCTCTAGCAATGATTCAAATTTGATCATTGACATTACTAAGAGAGTGAAAGTATTTTTTTTTTTTTTCCATGTAAATGCATACGCACAAGTTAACATCTGATTTTCCCAACGAAAGATAAAAAGCAATGTATGATAGGCATAGGATAAATATGATTAGTCAGCTCATGTGAGGGCAAATTTTACTGTGTACCATAGTCCATGTAGTAATGTGATCCATAAAGTAAATATCATTTTAATTATGCTTTAGTTTCATTTAATTTGACAATATTATTCTGTTTTTTAATTTCATTTTTCACACTCACTAGCTAGTTTCATTATAGTAATATCAAAGTATCATTTTAATTCTACTACAGTTTCATTTGACAATATACATTATTGTATAAACTTTATTTTGTTGTTTAAGTTTTTACACACACTAGTTTAATTATAATAATGCTAAAGTATTGTATTAATTACACTCCACGTTCATTTTGAGAATATATGTTATTGTATCATTTGCATGGTTCTATATTTTAGTTTTATTTTCTATACACACTAGTTTCATTTTAACAACATTAAAATATTATTTTAATTATACTATAGTTTCATTTATCAATAAATTATTGAATGAACTCTATTTTTTTGTTTCATTTTTCACACACATTAGTTTCATTTTAACAATATTAAAGTATTATTTTAATTTTACTACAATTTTATTTGACAATCATGATTCACATAGCACTATACACCATGGTCCATTGTATAACAACCCTCATGTGAGCTGTCCGTCTCTCTCTCTCTCTCTGAATTGGTCAAATCAAATTTGTCGTACCCACTTCACTTGTGGAACAAAAATGCTGACCAGTTTCCAGGTGTATTCACATGCCTACTTTTCCTTCTTTTTTATTGTATTGGTTTTATCCCACAAAACAAATCATCGATACAATTCATTTTAGGAATAAGGTTCAAATTGGCCACTGAACGTAACCTGAAAATGCAATTAGGCCACTGAACGAAAAAAAAGTGCAATTAGGCCATTGAACACTCAAAAAATGTGCAATTAGACCACTGAACTCTCCAAACGTATGCAATTTTACCGGATAACAGGTTACCATCAATTTTAGCAGGTTACCTGCTTACGTGGCAGCTTAGTTGGCATTTTTAATAATTTTTAAATAATTTTTAATAATTAATTTTAATAATAAATTTTTATAAAAAATTAGAAAAAAATAAATAAAAAAATAAGATAAAGTCGTTTTTATTTTTAAAAAAAAAATTTAATAAAAAGTTATTATTAAAATTTACGGAGTATTAAAAATTAATTAAAATTTATTAAAAATGTCAACTCAGCTGCCACGTAAGCAGATAACCTGCTAAAATTGAGGGTAACCTGCTATCAGGTGAAATTGCACATTTTTGGAGTGTTCAGTGGCCTAATTGCACTTTTTTTTCGTTCAGTGGCCTAATTGCATTTTCAGGTTACGTTCAGTGGCCAATTTGAACCTTATTCCTTCATTTTAATATATTAAAAATTCACTTGTAATACATTAAATGGAATTTATTTTTAATATACTGAAAGTTTAAATATCTTCAGTATATTAAAAATAAATATTTATGAATGCAAAAATAAAATGTATTGAAAGTTTAAGTACCTTCCATATACAAAAATTAAATATTTATCAATACTTCATATTGTAATATAGACAATGGTCCACATAGTACAATTTGCTATAAAAGAAAATGATTTCAATTTCATGACCATTTAATTTCCAATAGTTGAATTAGTTGAGTTGGTAAAATAGTTAGTCTATTGGTCACAATATAAATTCACCTACAACCAACAACAGTTTTACCAGGAGGGAGGGGGACTAACTCCCATATGTCACTAGACTCCCGGGCCTCCATCTCAATCAACATGGTTTGGCGCCAACCTGGATCCGAGAGGACCTCACGAGTGGATTTAGGTATAGACACAGAAGAAAGGTGAGAAAGGAAAGCAAAGTTGATAACTCAAAAAGGTATATATAGGATGAGGGTTACGAGTAGAGCGTGTACCTTTTCGGATAGCAATAGGTGCCTCAGTGAGATCAGTGTCGAATTGCAGTTGAAGTGGTGGAACCGCAACCGGAGGATCGGGTGGCATGGATGAGTCAACAGGAGCCTCAACAGACACAGGGCGTGGACGGCGTTGGTAGACTTGAAGGGGGGCGGTCAGGAGCATTAGGAGCAGTTGGAGGAATAGGATCCTGGGCAAGAGGAAGTGGACCAAGATAAGGAAGAGGGAGAACCTCTGAAATAGAGACTGTGTCACCTGGTGAGGGCTGGAAAAAAAGAGTAGACTCAATAAAAGTGACATTAGCAGACACAAAACAACAATTAAGTTCTGGAGAATAACACCGATAACCCTTTTGGAGCCGGGAATAACCCAAGAAAATACACTTGATAGCCTTAAGGGCCAATTTCGAACGCCCACGAGTCATGTCATGAACAAAACAAACACACCCAAAAATTCAAGGTGGAAGAGGGAAAAGATCAACCGAAGGATACACAATGGAATATGGGGTCTCATTGTTTAGTACTAAGGATGGCATGCGATTTATCAAGTAACACGCAGTAAGGATAACATCTTCCCAAAAATGACGAGGAGCATGAGAATGAACTAACATAGTGCGAGCAATTTCAATTAAATGTCGATTCTTACGCTCAGCCACCCCATTCTGCTAAAGTGTGTAAACACACGACCGTTGGTGTAACATACCCCAATATGTCATATAGGATTGAAAGGGGTTAGAAAGATATTTTTTAGCATCGTCACTACGCAGAACACGAATGGGTTTACCAAATTGAGTTTGTATTTCAGCACGAAAATTTTGGAAAATCTGAAATAACTCAGAACGATCTTTCATAACGAACAACCAAGTACACCTAAAATAATCATCCGTAAAAGTGACATAGTAACGAAACCCCAAAGCAAATTGACACGACATGAACGCCAAACATCAGTATGAACTAAATCAAAAAGAGACGCTGTCGATTATTGACTCTCCGTGGAAAGGACTTACGTGATTGCTTTCCAAGGTGACACGACTCACAGTCTAATGACTCTATAGACAGACCTAGAACCATCCGTCGAAGTTTAGAGAGACTAGGGTGGCCCAAAGCCCCAAACGACTATGGAGAAGCAAGTGAGAGTCTGTGGAACCACAGGCAGCAAGATCATCAACACGAAGGTAATAGAGGCCTTGTGCCAATCACCTTCCCTGTACTATGATCCTGCACAACAACCGAATCAGCACAAAAAATTACGGAACAATTAAGGGTACGGGTGATTTTACTCACAAAGATAAGGTTGAAAAGACTATTAGGAACATATAAGACTGACCCTAAGGGGAAAGATGGTATAGGATGAGCTTGACCAACACCGGCAGCTGGTGTTTGATGACCATTAGCTAGGGTAACCATGGGCAAAGCCTTAGACTTTGTGACACTAGTCATAAGGGATATGTTACCCGAAATATGATATGAGGCAACTATGTCTAGAATCTAAGTATTTGTGTTGCTAGCTTGAGAGAAACACAACATAGAGGAGTTACCAACAGTGAGATATGAAGCCATAATATTATTCAAAAGGACAAGGAAAAACTGCCTCAAGAGATGGTTGGCCGGTAAGTTAACAGCTGACCAGTGAGTAGATCGTTGACGATAAGTTGACCGGCAGAGATGAGGAAACGGAAAACACAATCTAAAGTGTTTCCTGGAGACGAATTCAACGGTGGCAATGGCGTCTCGATCGGAGATCGGAACAGGGAAATATGGGCGGAAAAAAATCCCAAATCTTGGCGACGATGATGGCGTGTGGCGGTGCGTGAGCTCTCCTATGGCGGTGGCGGTGGCGGAAAAGCGATATTTTAGGGTTTAGGCTCTAATACCATGTTGAATGATGTGAAAGAATGAAAGGATTATCTTATTCAATTTAGAACTGTACAGGTACGAACTATTTATATAGGAATAAACTATAACCTAATGGGCCCATTCCTAACAAGCCTAAGGTTTCAACAATTTTGCTAAGGTCACAAGAGGATTATATGTATGGGAAGAAAAAAGTGGAAAATAGGCTAGAGTTACCCGTCATATGATCTGTGGCACCCAAGTCTATGATCCATTTGGAAGAAGACAAGAGAAGGCATGAGGTTGTGTTACCTAAGTCGACAATAGTCTGTCGATAATAGTAGTGACTGAAAAGGCCTAGTACTAAGAAAACTTGGTAAACTCATCAGCAGAGATCAATTCTGACTTGGCGAATGTATCATATTTATTTTCAGCCATACCCAAAAATAAAAAGAAATTACAATGTACAAAAAATTCAAAATGGAATGTGTACGTGACAAACTAACTATGAAGCAAAAGTCATCGACGATGTAATGGTCCAAACCAAATCAATCAAAACATTTTCCAATCACTGAAAACGCCACACGCGTCAATGCATGGAGAGAATGACAATGGGTGACAGTGGCGCGTGAGGCTCACACGCCGGGCAAAATGTCATCAAAATTTCCAGATTTAATCGCCAGACACCGACGTTCCACCCTAGTAAGCGGGCAATGAAAACACTAAAGCGAAAAAAAATTAATTGTAAAGACATGATACCATGTACAAAAGTGAAGAGAATTAGTGAATAGAAAGTTGAAAACACAATCCTATATATACATGCTAAAACACCTCTAAGAAGAAAACAAAGACAAATTATTTCCTTATAACCACCTACCCAAATCCCTATAAATCTCCTACTATATATACATTCCATAACACACTTGAAATTAATTGTATTTTGTACGTTGACTTTTATAAACTTGCCAGTTTTCGAAATCAAATATCAAATTTAATCAATTTTTAAATTAAAAGTGAAAAAGAAAAATGAACTTTTCGTCCATCAATTATACCATTACAAAATTTTTATCCCCAAGTGTGATTCTTTTCATCCCTGAACTGTATGCACGGTGACTTTTTTAATTCAACATGAGATCAGATGGGTGCAATAAACCAAAAAATCAGATAACGCAGTAAAATAATACCAATACACGCGCAAACAAATTTCAAGAGATAATAAACGTATATATATATTTAAATATTTCTTTATTTTCCATGAATTTCAACAACATATTCCAGATAGTCAATTCTCACTGTAAAAATGTATAAACATAAACATATTCACGACCCCCATCTGAAGAATACAGAAAAAATGGCATCACTACTCAAATGAGTGTTATAGAGGTCTTCTGTCATCGGCCTATAAATTTCATGAAATACAAATGAAATGGGTCAATAAATATTGGATCGTTTATACCTGTGGATCGAGTTCTGAATTTTCAAAATCGGATCCTAACGAGAGTGGAGTTTGGGAGAAATCTGTACAGAAACCTCATTGAAGTGGTTGAATGAGTGCCTATCGATGAGAATAGAAACTTTGGAGCTCTTAAAGAGCAGAAGCTAAATGCAAAGTGCAGCACCTGCTACTCAACGTCGATGTCCTTGACAGGAATGTCTTTTGTGAACGCCAATTCCGAAACCAAAGCAATATGATCACTTCCCCATTTCTGAAATAGCATGGCAAACCAATTAGTAAAGAGTATCTGATGAAAGGCACATGCACGGTTGTGATAGAAATAGATTACATCTGTAGTCAACTCTATATTTTGGTATTGGGTAAATAGCAAACTTTGAGTAGGTTCAAAAATTCCTATCAAATATACTAATATAGTGTAAAAATAGTAGAGCATAGCTACAATTTAATGGTTGTAGGCTACTAGTAGCATCATAGCATGTGATTGAGCAATAAACTATCAAAAATGTAACTATCGTGGTACACCTATTGTTCTAGTCACTATTGCAAAAATCGATCTAGGCGGCCGCCTAGGCGCTAGGCGCTCCTAAACCATGACGATTTCCCCCCTAGGCGCCTAACTCGATCGAGTTAACTCGTCCATTTCGGTGGAGTTAGCTGAGTTAACTTGGCCGACTCAGCCTTGCTCATTTTTTCATTATATATATATATATATATATATATATATATATATATATATATATATATATATATATAGAATGAGTGCGAATGCTTCGCCCAGGCGCGAAATAGGAATGAATTCTGTTCGTCCACGTGTCCAGATCTAATGGATGAGA
This sequence comes from Ipomoea nil, assembly GCF_001879475.1. Taxonomy (NCBI): domain Eukaryota; kingdom Viridiplantae; phylum Streptophyta; class Magnoliopsida; order Solanales; family Convolvulaceae; genus Ipomoea; species Ipomoea nil. The sequence continues at coordinate 1,060,436 of NW_017617687.1, read as the reverse complement.
AACACTGATTTTTTTTAAAAACGCGGTGGCATTTTCGTAAATAATTAAACATCAAAGTGCAAGTAAAATGTATTACAAGTGCATGTAAAATGTATTATTGGTGTAAGTAAAAATTTACACTGAGCATCAATACTTAGTTGCACTTATAGTTCTAAGTAATTGCACCTATAGTTCTAAGTAGTTGCACAAATAGTTATAAGTAGTTGCACCTAGGTGTATGAATGTTTGCGAGTGGTTTTCAGGGGTATTACTACCCGCTGAACTCAGATCAATGAATGTTAACAAGACAAATTACATGCACTTATAGGTGAAAGTAGGTGCACCAATAGTTATAAGTAGTTGCATCTATAGTTATAAATAGTTGCACATATAGTTATAAGCACATCAGGTGCATGAATGTTTGCGGAAAGTGAATGCTAACAAGGCAAAATCACATGCACTTATAGGTGAAAGTAGGTGCCTATAGTTATAAGTAGTTGCACCTATAGTTATAAATAGTTGCACACATAGTTATAAGCACACCCAGGTGCATGAATGTTTGCGGAAAGTGAATGCTAACAAGGCAAAATTACATGCACTAATAGGTGAAAGTATATAGGGATGCACTCAGGTGTGAATAAGTGCTCAGGAGGGAAATGCAAACGAATCAGCGCGCGACACGTGTCCAGATCTAATAATTTAAAAAAAAAACGCGGTGGTATTTTCGTAAATAATTGAACATCGAAGTGCAAGTAAATCACTTACAAGTGCACCTACTTTCACCTATTAGTGCATGTAATTTTGCCTTGTTAGCATTCACTTTCCGCAAACATTCATGCACCTGGGTGTGCTTATAACTATGTGTGCAACTATTTATAACTATATGTGCAACTACTTATAACTATATGTGCACCTACTTTCACCTATAAGTGCATGTAATTTCGTCTTGTTAACATTCATTGATCTGAGTTCAGCGAGTAGTAATACTCCTGAAAACCACTCGCAAACATTCATACACTTAGATGCAACTACTTATACCTATGTGTGCAACTACTTAGAACTATAGGTGCAACTACTTAGAACTATAAGTGCAACTAAGTATTGATGCTCAGTATAAATTTTTACTTGCACCTATAATACATTTTACATGCACTTGTAATACATTTTACTTGCACTTCGATGTTCAATTATTTACGAAAATGCCACCGCGTTTTTTTAAAAAATCAGTGTTTCTCATCTATTAGATCTGGACACGTGGACGAACAGAATCCATTCCTATTTCACGCCTGGGCGAGCCGTTCGCACCCGAGTGCAACTCTATATATATATATATATATATATATATATATACCCACACACGTGCACTGTTTTATATTTTTTAGTTAGCCAACTAAGCGCCGCTTAGGCCGTCTAGACGCTACTCTACCGTCCGACTAGCGACTAGTGCCTAGCACCTACTACAACAATGGTTTTAGTATGTGCTTTAATGGTCATGCCAACTTTAATCCATTTCACCTCATGATACCAAGACAACTGTACCATCTCCATAGCATTGTGTATAGGTTGCAATCATACCTTGGTGGGGAAACCCTGAACCCACTGCATGGCTTGTTTTGGAATTGGAGCAAGTACCCTCACAGTTTGAAGACCTTCAGAACGCCTACACATAAATTTATCATTTATAACAATTCAATCAACACTATCAACAAATATAATATAATCTTAAGCTCCAAAAGGTATACTGTTGAGTTTATCTCATATAGGGATTAGGAAAATGAGTGTGAAATAAGGAATAGGAGTGAAGCGGTTGTACAGGGATTAGATGCCTATAAATACATTGGTTGTATCCCTAGGTGTTGGATTACCATCATCACCATCACAAGTACTTAAAGAATAGTTTCACTCCTGTGGACATAGACACATTGTCAAACCACGTAAATCTTGTTTTCTTTACTTTTCTACTATTATAATTGTTTCTCGTTCTTGTTAATCTCAACATATACAGATGCACCAACATGTAGAGATGTGTTTATGTGTGTCTGGAGGGAGAGAGAGAGGGAGAGAGAGTGGGTGGCTTACGGCTTGACAACTTTCTCCAAACTCAAGAGAATTGAGAACATTATATATCTTAAGGTCCCTTCAATGAAAGCTAACCTTGCTTGCGTTGCAACCCAAATAGGTTCCCACAAATTATGCAGAGGCAACTAGCTGCAACCCAGATCAGTTATGAGGAAAACTCTAAAGACTTACCATATGTAATCAACGGTACCCAGGAAGCAGCTGTGATAACTGGTCACTTCAGGTTCTCCAGTAGAATCTCTCGTTCCTGTGACTTCCTGCAATATACAAATGAATGTTGGGATAGAGCAACAACTTATAACAAGCACAGTACCATCTTGCAGGGTCGAGGCATAAAAAGGTATGGAGTATATTTGAAGCTACAATTAATCTTGTAAGAGCTACCTCTACTTCCCGATACACACTTCTTAGCTTCAAACGGTGTTCCATTACCGTGCAATCCACACTGCCCGTTGCAGTTTGTATCTCTATTGGAGTCCAAGCTGATGGATCATAAGTGAATCTGTCGTAATAGAGAATTTCTTTCCCCAAAGCCGATCCCTGAGATTGCTCATCTAATTTTTCAGACTCATATACTTGCAATTGAGTAGATTCAGTTGCACCACATAGCTCAGATAAAAATGCTTCACTGTCTTCACCTATAGACTGATCCTCTGCCTTTTCAAAGACATTGTCCAGTGATAAATTATCCATTTTCTTATCGAACAAAGCATCAGTCTTTTCAGTTGTGTAATTAAATTCATGCGGATTTGGATCACAACCCTCCACATTACCATTTGAAAGCAGTGATACATCTTTCTCTTTAGTTGGAGAGATTGAATCTTCATTATTAGGAGAGACAGCCGAACTATCTTTTGAGACACTAAGAGGAACAGAAAGAGATCTTTGGGAATCATGGAAATTTTCTACTGTTCCTTCTCGACTTTTATCTTCAAAGTGGACACTCACAAAAGAATCACTGGAATTATTTACTACAGAATTCTGATTTTGAGACCTGATGCCTCTGGAAACTCCATCTACAGACTCAATTTCTGGGGACCATGTCCTTACATTTGGTGTTGAAGAGCTCTCTCTTCCTTGTTCCTCCCGTGACACCGGGGAATCTTTAACCGAGTCAGCTGAAGACTGGGCCCTAAATAACAATCAAAGCAGCATGTCAGATCCAAGGATAGATATATTATGCACATAGAATGTTGTTAATTAAAACAAATGCACGAGAAAAGACCGGGAAAATTAATATTCAATAACCAAGGTTGCAAAACACGTTAGGCGCCCCCTAGGCGCCGATTTATTTTTATTTTTTTAAAATTTTTTTTTATTTTTTAAAAAATAACAAAAATTAAAAATTTGTGAAATTCACTAATAAAACATAAGGTTCCTCTAGTTTTTTCTTACAAATTATTTACATAAGTGGTTGTAAAATCGTTTTGAATATTGTTAAAACCATCTAAATACATAAAAAATTAAAATTAAGAGCAAAAGAAGCATTTTTTGGAGAAATTAGAGGGTCAAACCGCCTTGAAAAAATACGCGATTTGAAAAAAAGAATTGTCCAAAACAGATAACCGAGTCAAAAGTTATGTCTTCCCGAACTTTTAACACTTTAAAACGCAAAAAAAAAAAAAAAAAAAAAAATTCAAAAATTCAAAAATTAAAAAAAAAAATTAAAATTAAAATAAATTAAAATAAATGGCCGAACCGGCAACGGAAGAGGCCGATTCCGGCCAGCGGCCGCCTAGCGCCTAGGCACGATTTTTGCAACCATGTCAATAACACAGATAAAAAAAAAAAAAAAAAAAGAAGAAAAAAAAAAAGTGTGTATACCCAAAGCTTTGACATTGAATACAGGACACCAGAAAATAAAAACTGGTAAGGATTTTAATCAATCTAGCCTAAACAAACGCGCGCACAATATTTTTGAAACATGGAAACACCTCATGTAGCAAACATGTTAAATCTAATTAGTTTATCAATATTAGATATTAGAATTTGTTGAATATTAGGAAAGCTGTCTTAGTTTCCTATTCTTATTAGTAGTTTCCTAGACTAATTTAGTATCTAGTTTAGTATATATAGAGGTCCATTGAAGTATAGAACATACATTAAGAGAGACAATCTATTGTAATCTTTCATTATAATATATTCTCTTTATTCTCTTGTTCTTTGGTTCTCACATATTTTGCTTCCGCCTAACTGGCGGGAGGTGGTTATTCTCCACCCGCCAGACCTATCAATACCTCAATTTCAACATGGTATCAGAGCCTACTTTCCTAGGCTGTTTTTCTTCAAATATTAAAACCCTAATATAAACCCTAGCTTTCCGCCGCCGCCGTCACCACCGAAGTTTGCCGCCGCCACCACGACTGCCAATCTCAGATCCGACGTGTCTTTGTGGTTTTTCTTCCATTCTTGCACCACAGCCTTTCTCGGATCATTGTCGCGAGCCTACACCTGGAAACTCGTCACCATCCGCCACCGCACGCGCTGTCACGCGCCACCACCGCCGACGGACTGCTTCAGTTTTTCCGGTCAGATCTCCTCTTCTCCGGCGATTTTCTGGTCTCACCTCCTTCACCGCTGGATTCCTCTCCCTCTTGCGACCTTATCTGGAAAATTTCATCGCTTTCCTCCATCGCCGTCGTCCTCACGCGCCACCGCTTCCGTCACGCGCCGGCGACCTTCCTCACGCGTCGGCGCGTGAGTCTGCCTCCGGCGAGATTTTTCAGATGGTTGTTTTGCCCTTCTTTCGACTTCTTGGTGAAATTTGAAGGCTTCTTTGGGTTTGTTGCCGAACATTTTCCCATGGTGTTTGTGTTTTGGTATAACCGTGTTTGTTTCTTTATCTCCGGTATGCCTTATCCCATGGATGGTCAGTTTCAGCACTACTATAAAGGCCTTTGATTATTTCCCATGTTTCAAGTAAGGGGGAGTGTGACTATCTACAATCGGTGTGCTATCCTTTACTATCATTTGCTATTTTATCTATTATGGGCTCTACTGCGTCCTTTGCTATTCTTTGCTCCCTTTTTGTCTCTACCGCTCTCGTGTTATCTGGAGGTTGTTCATGTTCAACTCTATCCTTGGTGTGTTCATCTTCATTCCCGAGATTCGTGTTCAATTCCGTCCTCGGTGTGTTCATTCCCAAGATCGTGTTTAGCTTCGTCCTTGGTGTCTTCGTCTTTATTCCCAAGGATTGTGTTCAGCTCCGTTCTTGGTGCCTTCGTCTTCATTCCCAAGGAAGGGTCAGACATAGCGCAATCTCTTTTGAAGTCATCCATCCTCGAGTGCTTATATTGTTGTGATGGTGTTCGTGTTTTCCCTTGGTGCCTCCATTCCCAAGGATGTTCGTGACAAGCTTTGCCCCTGGCGTGTTCATTCCCAAGGGTTGCATTGTCCCTCCGAAGCCATCTCGCATTGTGTCCTCTAGTTGCATTTAATTTTCACTTGTAATTTTGAGTGAGGTAGAGTGCTTGTTTTAATCCAAGCTTGGAACTTCAGGTGTTCCAGCTTGAGGGGGAGTGTTGAATATTAGGAAAGTTGTCTTAGTTTCCTATTCTTATTATAGTTTCCTAGACTAATTTAGTATCTAGTTTAGTATATATAGAGGTCCATTGAAGTATAGAACATACATTAAGAGAGACAATCTATTGTAATCTTTCATTATAATATATTCTCTTTATTCTCTTGTTCTTTGGTTCTCACATATTTTGCTTCCGCCTAACTGGCGGGTGGTGGTTATTCTCCACCCGCCAAACCTATCAATCCCTCAATTTCAACAGAATTTAAATGATCTAATCTAAAACTTGACTAATCTAAAAGCAAATACAATTTTGGAACTTCAATTACAGTGACTCAATACCTATTCACAGGAGGTGAGGGGTTCAGTAAATTAAGAGTAGCAGACTCCTGCCCAGAAACCTTATCACGAGGCACTTCTAATATGTTCAGCTGCAGAAGAAAAAGAAAACAAGTAGAGCATTTACATTTGTCCAATGCACAATTTGTAGAGGTAGTTAGGTAGAGGCAACAAAATGAAAGCAAATGTAAAGAACAAATTTTACCTTTTGTTCTGCAATAAAGTTGTACAATGGACTCTGGTAAAAGAAGGGGAAATGCACAAATAAATTAAGCAGTTTGTTGAGCACAGCACAAGTTTAGAACAATAAATAAAGTAGAATGTAAAAGAACACACCTTGGGCGTGCTGTTAAAATCTCCACAAATTACAATAGGAGCACCATCCCACAGTTTTGAAAAATAATCAGCCCTATCAAGAAGCAGTCTTATCTATTCACAAGCAAAATTAAGTTGAAAAATACATTTCATCAGTAAATTCTTTCCGCTTAAACATATATGCAACTACAAAATTTTCAAATGAAAGCACAGCAACTTTAGTGACAATACCAAATACTATAACCATTGATAAATGACATGGACATTTACGACTTGTCCGGAGGTAACAACGGTTGAAAAATAAAGAGTTAGTTTTATTTGTGTCTGTTTATGAATAGGTGTCAGTTATGAATAGTTACTTACAGTTATGTGTTTGTATATATATATGTACTATGTTTCTTTGTTAGAAACATACAGATAATACAGAATCATACATTATCTATACATTTTCCATTCCTTGATTCTTCATTCTTGCTTCCGCTTAACTGGCGGGTGGTTGTTATTCTCCACCCGCCAGGCCATTCCATCTTCCAAATTCAACACAACCAAGGAATAAAAAATTCTTTCCCTGGGTTACAAGCTGCCTCCTTAAGCTAAGGAAAAAGGTATGGAGTGGAAGGCTGTTGGGTCATAATGGATAGCACAATGGAGAAAGCATTTGAAAAGAGGAAAAGAAAACATGGCCTAAGTGAGGCACAAAGAAACAAGAATATCATATTGTTTCCGAGTAGATAATACGAAATTACATGGCGTTCTTACAAGACTTTCAGCAACCTAATAAAGCCCATTTGTAGAAAAGCATACCTGTCCAAGCTTCATCTCTCCCCTTCGAGGATTGAAGAGTACGTGAACATTACAGATTACAACTTTATTTGTATTTGATGAGCTGCAATAGAATTAAAAACTAAATTACTAGAATTATCCCTTACGTATTAAGAAACTGAGTGCATTATAATTGATAAGAACACTAGTTTGCAATTATGAGTTATGACCCACAAATAATTAAAATAGATCACCATAAAAGTTAACTTGGATGACCAAAACTAAATCAAGGACTAAAGAAAGTAATGAAAGATCATACCACCTGAAAATAATGTTTTTGAGCTCAAGATAAATCTGCACTTCAGAATTACCCAAATAAGCCTTAATACTTTCACTTCCCTAAGCTACTTACCAAGATAGTACAAAAATGACCATTTATGTGTACTGCAATCCACCTTCCCCAACCTCCCTAAGAGGGGACAAGTAAAATGTTCTTAATCCTTGTCTCAACATGAAAATTATAGTGAGGATCTTACGTATGTGGTACAAAAATGTTCTATAGAAACTATTTTCTTTGAAAGGAACAGTTCAGAAATATAAAAGATCACATATTTTACAATAAAAAACAAAAATGAATAGGTATATTTCTAACATAACAACTACCTTGTTGAGGAGGCTGCACTAGCATCACCATTACGCTGATCCAATAACTGTTAACAAGAATTGAAGATTAAACCGTACAATACAAAATGACAGAAAAATGGAGAAAAAAATCTGTAAAAGTGGTCAAGTAACACTTTGGGATTATATACCTCAAATACACATATCTGGGCAACATTATCCCGAAGACCATGATTTTTGAATTCAATGGAATCTTCATGCAGCAACTTGAATCTGTAAATTATCACAGAACTAGTTCAATGTAAACAATGTTATGTTGCCAACCTCAAGTATCAATGCCAGGGAACATGGTAAGTGGTGGTGCAATGATGAGACTCGAAGAAAGTTGTCTTTATCTCACACAATTCATAGAGCAATGAATGCACAACTTACATACAGAAGTCACTATCTTTAGTTACAAATCTCAGCTACTATGGAATAAGAACAAAACAAAGACAGTATATTACATAAGTAAGAAAGCCATTTAGATTAAGTGCATTATTCTGTTAAAAGTCAAATATCTTGCTGTTTCCAAATTAGTAAGTTACGTACTTCAGGATGATATACAGTAAAATGTTCTCTTCAATGAATGAAACAACGCATGCATGTTTACAACTATAAACCATGTTCGTAATTAGCTCAAGAACACAAGAAGAAGTTAAACTTGTATTCATTGTTCACAGCAAAAAAAAATATAGATTAATTTAATATTTCATCTCAGCACTGTGAAAGTAGAACTTTTACCTAGAACCACGCCAAAATATTGCACACCCATCAACTGCAACACCAGTTCGCATCTAAACTCAATATTGAATATATGATTAGTCCATACTTCAAGAGAATTCAAATGTAAAGTTTATTTCACTAAATATGCAGTACGTTGAAGTGGATTGTTGTGCTCCTAACAGAATTTCACACCTATAAAACTTTATACTATAGTATTTATTATTGATAAGTACAGAATCCATTAGGAGGCACCAAAGAGATTCCACCCATACAATAAAGATTGTACAGCAAATATACTACAGTATTAAAATCAAAGTAATGTTTAAGAAGTTCTGAAATCAAGATTTCTGAAGATAGGAACTACGGTGATGGATAATCTAGCTGAACCTCTGGTTTCCCAGTGCATCAGTACAGGATGGCAATTTGCTCCTTCACAATAACCCGCCCCTACTAAACTAGAATGGGGTACAGCAAATATACTACAGTACTTTTTTTTTTGTAAGTACATACTGAGAGCTCAAATTTGTGTTTTCAAAAAGAACAAACACAAATTACCTGTATTAATTTTTTTGATAGGTAAAGCAAATTAATTTGATTAGGGAAATAAGAAAAAAATTCAATTGTAACAGGTGTCAAGAAAGGTATTTTCACAAACAATTTTAATCTCTTATGTTCACTGTCATAGCTAACAGCAAGTACAGCACTGCCAATTAATGCCATAAATTTATTTTGAGGGAGAGAGAGACAAATTGGAGAAGTGTTCACACTCAAAATGAGGGACTAAATATTTTTTTAATCGACACATCACAATTAGGTATACAAGTAAAAATTTTTACTTTTAACAATAATAATTAGCATGTATGTCAATATAAATGCCAAATTATACATTTGTTAATATAAGGTAAATGAATGAACAGACGAATGAAAAGCAAAAGTAGAAAAGATTTTAAACCACATGAAATTCAATTAAGCAACACCTAAGCACCTATCATAACCTTGTCAAGCCAGTTCCATGATCACGATTATATTTGACTTTTTGCAGAATAATATTCCTAGGTACAGGGAGGCCCAGAGACACCCAAAAGTTGAACTTTTCAGTGAACCAGTTCACAACCTGAACTATATCTAGTAAAACCAAAAGCTAATCAGCTCTTGTTGATTACTATATAACCATAACTACTGATTACTGAACACTAATATGAGGCCCCTATTAGAGTACAAATATCAGGTATGCATCATCAACTACGTCTCACTTTGTATGCAATAGTAACCTCTGTGTGTATATTTATTTATTTATTATTAGTACTAGTATGAGTATTAGGATTAAACATAAAATACATGTGCATTCTAATTAAAACACCTTCCATATGCCACTGTATCCTCGCAACTGCAATTCAGCCTCTAAGTCCTTAAATCTGTCGACCTCCTGATATGTTTAGAATAAAACAAGAACCAAATGAATATCATCAGGTGTGCAGCAATTTTCAACTGAATATTAAAGAAGATAAAATATGAAAAACATAACATGTACAAAAGTGCTAACGTTTTTCCAGATTCTCTTTATTTCTTTTCAACTTCACATTTGGGAGGTCAATTTAAATCAAACATAACACATGTATTAAATGGAATATAGAAACTAATTTGTCCAGATGAACAAACTGTCACACAACAAACTCCAATTCCAACCAGAATGACTGGACAATGAAGACCAGACAAAGTTCAAAACTTTCTGGTATTATTTGAATGACTTGGTCCATGAGGACTTAGTATAACTAATGGCAAGCACCTTTTTTTCGTAATAGATACTAACCGAAGCATCACATCAGACAACCCTCCATCTAGCTTACCTGTCTATACATGCTGTCTTATATGTTTGAATAAATCTCATGATATTATCACCACCAAAGGACACGCATCAAGGAAATACCCGTTACTATCTTATTTTAATCAATTAAACATCCAAACAAAAAAAAAGGTCTGAAATAGTATTACGAAGTTCCTTTCCTGCTTTTATCAATGGTCTCTTCATTTTAAATGCAATCAAAAATCAGTGAGTATGTGGCATTGTGGCTACAAAATGGAAGTCACCAAATATTTATTCCACGTTTTGTAAACTATCAAACTCTATTTTCAGAAGTCCATAACATGAGCTAATGCATCAGAATGATAACCTGTAAACACAGTATATCAGCTGACCACAGTCCAAGTTCAAAAATAATACTTCTCTTACGCCACTCCCAGTCCAGAATATGCCGAGGTATGTGAAAGTAGAGTCTTCTCCAATGGTCAATTGCATGGCAATCAGCTAGTATGTTGTATGATAGAACAGTGAATCGGTCTGCAAGAGAAGTAGGAAACTGGACCATTTAGTAATGAACATAATTACACATAGGCTTTCAGCAATCAAATCCACAAAGCCAGCTCTAGAAAAGGCCCATTTGATCATGAAAATAGTTGAGCAACACTGCTAGAAACCAAGTTATGCTCCATGACATAACATCAAGCTCTTTTCCCACAAGGTTTCCCATTCTGTGGGTTTTGCAGTGCAGGAAACTGAGGTTTACTTAACTATGGTTTTCTTCTATCACTCGAGGTACCTTTTAATTAGGTATATTCAATCAATTCACAGTTAAGAAATCTAGACAAGGATAACTTGTAATCTTTCTCTTAAATTATAAAATCATGATTTTTTTTCCTGAAAAAAAAAAAAAATCTATGCCAAATATGGAGTGGTGACATACAATCCCTAAATGCCAATTTGAAAGTGAAACGGTAAGAAAGAAAAAAAAAATTACCATAATGTGGCGGAGGTTCAGGTTTGGCATGCTCCCAAACCCGGAAATTCAACGCCTTGGGAGGCTGCGGACGCGGCCGGAACTCATGCGGCGGTCGAGGCGGCCTGAACTGCTGGTTCTGATCAAAAGGCGGCCAGCCTGGGGGTGGTAGTGGTCTATTTAACTGCTGATTATAAAATGAAGGCGGCGGCGGTCTATGAAACTGTTGATTGGAGTATAAATTCGGAGGTGGAGGATGAGCGGAATAATAAGGAGGATGATGAGTGAAAGACGGCGGCGGTGGTCGCGGACTATATGGCCTGGGTTGCGAACGAGAATTCGGAAAGTTCCCACCACGGCTATATGATGGCCGAAACCCTCGATTAGTGTCCTGTACCGACCGGAAATGAGAGTCCCCGGATACCTGCTGGTCTCCACGGCCGCCTCCAGAAGGATGGTCGGAGTAACTTCTCCGACCGCGGCCCCTGCGGCCTCCGAACTGTAAACAGTTGATTAGAGTGAATTTTTATATACAGCGTACTTGAGTGGTTGTCGGTGATGATGTGAAAGTTTAGAATGGGGACTCACGTGCGTATGGTTGTACATGGCAGTACGGGATGCGACAGCGGAGGCAGCGTCAGAAGGCGTAGCGGCGGCTGTGACACCGTCGGAAGACGTTGCGGCGGCGAGGCGGTGGAAGGAAGGAGGAGAGCGCTTCATGAGAGCTCGATTCAGTGTCCGGTACTCCGTTTGTTTTGCAGTAAAGTGATTCTTTAACGTTAACGATCACAGTTACCATCTTTTATTAATTACACTTACAAAAACAATGACATTTTCTTTTCCCATGAATTGAGGGAGGTGATGACAACTATATAAAAGGGTATGGAGTAAATTACAGTTTTGGTCCAATGACTATTGATGTTTAGTTAATTTCAATCCACGACTTTTAAAACTAATAATTGAGTACCTTAACTATTCAATTTTGGTCCATCCTACCAAATTACCGGCGAAAAGTGGCCGGAAATTTTTAATGGCTAAAATCTTGAGGGCAATTTAGTCATTTCTACTTCCTCTTTTCTTCTCCCTCGTTTCTTCGCTTCCCTAGGCCGGAAAATTTGAGATCGAAGAAGGCGACCTCTTTTGGTACTCAAATCTCTCCCCCTCTAATGTCTGTTTTCTATAGGATATATAACTTTTGTATTTTCATTTATGCAGCAAACTTAGTAATCAGAGTCTTTGCGCAGTGAGTTTGAACTCGATCTGAAGCCTTCAAGTGCTTATCAATATCTATTTTTATAAAACAGTTTGTTGAATTTTTTTCTTTGGGGTTGGGAAAGTTGGGTGGTCTTTTCTGGATTCCTCACCTCATATTTATGTCAAAATAAGTATTCATATTCCTATTATTTTTCCTTCAAGTACCCACAACAGTGAAGCATGAGCCAAGAAATGGGAGTTCTCTAATCTGAAACATATCTCAATGACTCGAACTGCTGTTCGATGAGTCAAAGGCGGTGAAATGGACCACAGAAGAAAACAAGAGGTTTGAGGATGCACTCGCCTGTTCGTCGATCTCGAATTTTCCGACGTAGGGAAGAGAAGAAACGGGGGAGAAGAAAAGAGAAAGTGGAAATGACTAAACTGCCCTCAAGATTTTAGTCATTAAAAATTTCCGGTCACTTTTCGCCGGTAATTTGGTCCGATGGACTAAAATTGATAAAAATTGAATAGTTAAGGTACTCAATTGTTAGTTTTGAAAGTCGTGGATTGAAATTAACAAAACATCAATAGTCATTGGACTAAAACTGTAATTTACTCAAAGGGTATATTATGAAATGTAGTTACAATATACATGTAAGAAGAATATATGTACAAGAAGAATTATAGAAAGATTAAAATAGGGAGTCATGCTATAATTTAAATACAAGAATTCTAATACTAGTCCTAATACTCCCCTCAAGCACATGGCATACTTGTAACTCGTAGTTTGTTGAGAAAAAAAATCTAGGATCATATAATGTTTGGTGCGAGCATGAAAGATGGGATTGGCACACATAATATATATATATATGTAGCTCCAAGATTATCACACCATAATTTAGGAACTGAAATACCTGGAACATGAATTGCGCGTAGAAGGGACATGATCCAAATTACCTCAACACAAACATCTGCTAGAGTTTTATATTCAGTCTCGGATCTAGCAACAGTTATTTGCTTCTTGCAGACCCATGATAATATTAGACCAAGAAAAACGGCAAAGCCACTTGTGAATTTTCTATCCTCCGAACAGCCAGCCCAATCAGAGGATGATTGTCTGACTCGTAGACCAAAATTAACAGTTCATTTAACATACCTTAAAACTCTCTTTAGTTGTTCCCAGTGAGTAGGGGCATGCATATGTTGACACAACTGATTTGACTGCAAAGAAAAGATCAAGACGAGTGATAGTTAAATACTGTAATACACCAGCTAAACTCATACTCCTGTAATTGTAAGCAAATAAAATTGAATTACATATTAAAATTCAAAATTCAAAAGTATGGGCCCTGTTTGGTAAAAAAATTGACTTATAGGTCAATTTTGACTTTTTTGATCACTATTAATTGTTTGATTTAGCTAAAATATCAATATAAGTGTTTGGTTAATTAGCTTTTTGCAACTCCAAAATGCTAAAATTCAAAAAGCTACTCCAAGAAACTTTTTCAATTAGCTTTTCTAGAAAAAGAAATTATACCAAACAGCTATCACCAAACACTTTTCTACAATAGCTAATGTTATCAACTAGTTATACCCTCTAATTAACACAATCAGCTAACCGTCATTTACCAAACAGGGTCATGGTGTAAGTACAAGATCTCTGGATCTCTGGATGGACCTCCGATTCTTCAATTGGATGTCTTAACCTTCGAGCTTATATGTTTGTTCTTCGTTGAAGGGACTCTGGGTTCAAATGGCTTGATCAGATTGACAATTTCGCATGATCTTCTGGATCATTTTATTGTGATATCTAAATAATATTTTAGTATGTATATTTTCAGGATGTTTACATGATTTTTTCTAGGATGGTTACCTAGAAATGAGAGGGATGAAAGAGTTTTGATAGGTTCAAACTCTTTTGATATTATATAGTTAAACAAATTTGATATATTTGATAATATCAATAATATTCAAAATATATTCAAATTTAATAATATAAAACAAATCTTTTATCAAATTTTTAGTGTCAATAGTGATATTCAATATAACAACCAATTTAGTATTGCTAAAGAAAAATATATTTCAAAATGAATTTTGAAGATTAATGTTCGATTTTATCAATTTTTAAAACATTATCAACAACAAAGCTACCATTTTACAGATTTACATTTGCATACCCAAGCATAGAAGAGATCTGTGATTTTTCAAAATCAAAGAAAAAACAAAAACGAAAGTACAAAACAATATAGATCTTGAAAATAAGTAGAAAATTATGTGTATTACTCAATCTCACACACAATATTAAAAAAAAGTCTACATTATGACAATCTTATAATGAAACCACACCAAGACATAAATAGAGAACAAGATTATAATTGGACTCCACATATAAAAAGGAGAAATTAGATATAAAATCAACATAGTTGTTACATAAATAAATTTTACATAATATATTTATAATTCAAATTTAATAAGATGAGTAACAATCATATAAGAATTCATTCTTACGTAGGAACCTAGGAACTCACTATAGCCGCCATTTATTTAGGGTGATCAATGATTTAGATTAAAACTTATTTTTATGGAATTTTATGGATATTTTTTTATTTATTTTAGGTAGTTGGGATATTTAGGGTATTTTAATATGTGATCCGTATGTTTAACTATTTCAGTCTGATTTCATTGTTGGTTTCCCTTTTCCTTCTCGATTACGTATTCTCGATCGAAAGAGTACCACTATCGGTGAAACTCATGAACGGAGAAGGAATGAATTATTGGTGGTGGTGGTGGTGGTGGTGGTGGTGGTGGAGGAGGATGTTGTGGATGGAGAGCAAAAGAGAGTAAAAGGAAAGAGAACTTTTCATCATTATTACAGCAGGAAGAAGAAGCCTTCTTTTATACAGAGGAAGGAACCAAAACTGCTAGCCTGCTAACTAACTGATCAGCTAACTAACTGAACAGTTTACACAATTGCTACAGTATTAACTACTTTAACTAACTGCATTATACACCTAAAAGCCCCCCTCAAGCTGGATTGTACAAGTCCAACAATCCAAGCTTGGAGATATAAGAATGGAAAGATTTTGGGCAGTGAGATTTGGTAAAAGGATCAGCCAACTGATTCTCTGAAGTGATGTGCAGCAACTTGATGATCCCATTGTTTAATTTCTCCCTTACCAAGTGGCAGTCTAGCTCAATGTGTTTAGTCCTCTCATGGAACACTGGATTTTCTGCAATAGCAATAGCAGATTTACTGTCACAATATACAGCCACAGCTCCATTGTGATTAATACCCAAATCTGTCAGCAAGAAAAATAGCCACTGTATCTCACAAGTGGTGGCTGCTAAAGCCCTGTACTCAGCCTCTGAGGATGACTTTGAGATTGTGGGCTGCTTCTTGGACTTCCAAGAGATCAAAGCATTCCCTAAGAAAATACAGAAGCCTGTTACTGATCTTCTTGTGTCAATGCAAGCTCCCCAGTCAGAGTCAGAAAAAGCTTTCAATTGCAAGTTGGAGTCTGTTGGAAAGAAGAGCCCTTGGCCAGGGGCAGCTTTTATGTATCTTAACACTCTGTGGGCAGCCTGGAGATGTAAATGAGTGGGTTTGTCCAGATATTGAGATAATTGTTGTGTAGCAAACCCAATGTCAGGTTTAGTGACAGTTAGGTACAGGAGCTTGCCCACTATTCTTCTGTATTGTGTGTTGTCCTCAAGAGGTTGGCCCTCATTTTTACTCAGCTTTTGTGAAAGAACTGTTGGACTATAAACAGGTTTTGAATTTATGAAACCTGTATCATCAAGCAACTCTAGAGCATACTTTCTTTGACAAACAGCAATGCCTTTTGTGTGTCTAGCCACCTCTAACCCAAGGAAATATTTCATAGGTCCCAAGTCTTTTATCTGAAACCTCTCATTGAGTTGTATTTTAACTCCTTGAATAGATTCTAAGTCGGCACTTGCAACCACAATATCATCCACATAGACTAGTAGGGCCATGAAGAACTTACCCTGTCCTTTTGTGAATAAAGAATTATCAGGCAAGGACTGTTTGAATCCCATATCTTGGAGTGCAACATTCAACTTGGTGTTCCATTGCCTGCTAGCCTGTTTCAATCCATATAAGGATTTGTTAAGTCTACAAACTTGTCTTCCTTTATTGGTTAGCAAACCAAGAGGTAACTGCATATATACTTCTTCTTCCAAATCACCATGAAGAAATGCATTGTTGACATCCATTTGGTGTAAGTGCCACTGTTTTGCTGCTGCTACTGCTAGAAGAGTCCTTATGGTTGTCATTTTTACCACTGGACTGAAAGTATCTAAGTAATCAACCCCAAGAGTTTGATTGTAACCTTTTGCCACCAACCTTGCCTTATATCTTTCTATGGTTCCATCAGCCTTATGCTTGATCTTATATACCCACTTGCACCCAATTGGCTTCTTGGAAGGAGGTAGGTCCACAAGATCCCAAGTGTTGTTTCTTTCCAGGGCATTAATCTCTTCTTGCATAGCTGTTTTCCAACACTCATGTTGGATAGCTTCTTGATAATTTCTGGGCTCAGAATGACATGAGATATTCATAACAAAGGATTGATGTGGTGGTTCTAATCTTCTGTAATCCAAGACTTTGGATAAGGGATGAGGAGAAGTTTTGACTGTTGTAGCTTGGCAGATATAATCCTGCAAATAGCTTGGGACCTGTTTCTGTCTTGTGGATCTCCTAGTGTTTTGTTGATTTAATCCTTCTGAGACAAGATGTATGTCTGTCACCTCATTACTGCTGCCATTGTGACTTACTGAAGAAGGAGAGAAGTCTTGGGCTTCATTACTGCTGCTGAGTTGGTTCTGAGTGTGCAAACCATCTATAGACTGCTCATGGCCTTCTTTGTTTGAGATGTCATTTGTGCTTCCATGAACAACTTCCAATTCTCCTTCATGAACTGTATCTGATTCCTCAAAGGGAACACTGCTCATTTTGGGAAGGTTGATCTGAGATGGTTTTTCTGCTGAACTGTTGGGCTGTTGAAAAGGAAACACATGTTCATAGAAGACTACATCTCTGGAAATAAAGAGCTCCTTAGTCATAAGGTCATACATCTTGTAACCCTTAGTGCCACTAGCATAGCCAAGGAAGATACACTTTCTAGCTCTGGCATCCATCTTAGATTTAGGACCCACTGTTGTAGCATAAGCTAAGCATCCAAAAACCTTCAGATTTTTGTAGTCTGGTGTTTCTCTCATTAGAACATGATAGGGAATCTGATTGTTGATGGCAGCTGATGGCAACCTGTTGACTATGTGGGCTGCATGTAGAACACATTCACCCCACAAGTATTCAGGTAGATGGGCTTGAAATCTGAGGGCTCTAGCAACAGTCAGTAAATGGCCATGTTTCCTCTCCACCCTGCTGTTCTGCTGAGGGGTGTGAGTGCATGAAGTTTGATGCACAATACCTTTCTGCTTGTAGAAGTTATCCATACTGAACTCTAGCCCATTGTCAGACCTTATGCATTTAACCTTGGTCCCAAATTGATTCTCAACCAAGGCACAAAAGTTCATGACCAAGTTTCTCACTTCTGACTTCTGTCTCAACAAGTAGATCCAGACAGCCCTACTATGATCATCTAGTATGGTGAGGAAATAATGGTGATTATGGATAGTGGCTATTTTGTAAGGACCCCATATATCAACATGCAATAAATCAAAGCAATTAGCTGCCAAAGAATCACTAGACTGAAATGGGAGCCTCTTTTGTTTGGCAAAATGACAACAATCACAGATCAAGCTTTTATTAACATGAATCAAGGGATATAATTCTTTCAACAAAAGTAATTTTCCATAAGAAGCATGCCCTAGTCTAGTGTGCCACAAAGTACAGTTTTCTGTGTTTGAACTATAGTTGCATACAACAGATGAAACAACAGGAAACACTAGATGATACAATCCATTTTGCAGCTCAGCCCTTCCAATCACTTTCCCATGGGAAACATCCTGTATTATACACTGATTAGAATACATCTTCATGTTGTACTTGGTATTCTTAATGAATGATCCTACTGAAATCAGGTTGTAATGGAATTCTGGGACATATAGCACATCATGCAGCACTAGATCACTAGACAGAAAGACTGAGCCAATAAAAGTAATAGGAGCCTGTTGTCCATTTGGCAAATTGACATGCAAGTTATGAATTCTCTTCTGATTACTTAACAATTCAAGGTCACAAGCAATGTGATGAGTAGCACCACTATCCACAATCCAACCAGTTTTGCTACAACTAACAGAATTAGTTGAAGGGGGTATACCTTCAGACTGTAGATTTGCTGATACAGTATTGGCCAAGGCTTGTGATGGTTGATCAAGAGGTGAATTCAGATTCTCAGCAGCTTGCTTCTTTGTTTGGATGAACTCTAGGAAGTTTTTGAAGTCATCTTGGGTAAAACTCATGTTTATATCTGTGTTAGACTGTTGAATCCCTTGAACTTGGTTCACTGAGGCTTGGCTTCTTGATTTTGGTTTCCATCCAGGTGGATAACCATGCTTCTTGTAGCACTTATCATGGGTATGACCTGTGAATCCACAATAAGTGCAAACCGGCCTCTTAGTATTTCCCATAGCCTTCTTGAAACTTGCTTGGTAATTCCCATCTGTCTTAGCCAAGAACACATTCCCTGCTGATCCATTTTCCCCTGCTTGATGTAATTGGCTTTCAAACACTGTGTTTCCCATCTGAAACTGTCTCTCTTGCTGAGCTATCATTGAGTAAGCTTCATTTACCTCTGGCATAGGTCTCATTAACATAATCTGATTCCTAGCCCCTGTGTATTTCTCATGCAGCCTAATCAAAAAAATGGATAGTTTATCCATTTCAAGCTGCTCATAGAGATCATCAATCTTCTTACCACAATCACACTTAATAGGACAAGTGCAGTACATTGTAGGTCTGAGAATACTTAGTTCATCCCACATCAATTTCTGCTTAGTAAAATATTCATTTAGTGAGTTATCTCCCTGTTTGGTTTGGTAGATCTCACATTTAATCTCAGCAATTCTAAACAGATCTTGTTTGCTAAACCTTCGTTTTAGGTCATTCCAAATACCATAGGCTGTATCTATCCACAGCACACTCCTCCCAATCATTGGAGAAAGGGATCGAACTATCCAGGAGGCAACTATGTTGTTGCACCTTTCCCAAGCCATATACCTTTCTAGGTTATCTGTAGAAGGTTTCTTGATTGCTCCATTGATGAAGGCAATTTTATTCTTGCAAGATAGCGCCATAGTCATGGCTCTTGCCCAGGTGTGGTAATTGGATCCATCTAAGGGGAATGGAACCAATTCTAAGGCCGGATTCTCATTGACATGTAAATAGTAGGGATTAAATTAGTTCTGGGGATTGAATGGTACCTCAGAAGAGTTCGAGCCAGTAGCCGTTGTTGAGGAAGACGGAGCCGAGCTCGTACTCGTCGGATTTCCTGTTGCCGGGACTGGTATACCAGTGGTATTGTTGATCGGAATTGAGTGGTTCCCGATCGTAGGCCACACAGCCGCCATGGGAGAATGATCGAAAAATCAGTGTGTGAGCTCTGATACCATGTTGTGGATGGAGAGCAAAAGAGAGTAAAAGGAAAGAGAACTTTTCATCATTATTACAGCAGGAAGAAGAAGCCTTCTTTTATACAGAGGAGGGAACCAAAACTGCTAGCCTGCTAACTAACTGATCATAACTAACTGAACAGTTTACACAATTGCTACAGTATTAACTACTTTAACTAACTGCATTATACACCTAAAAGATGAGGAGGAGGAGGTTCTGTGTTGGAGCAGACCGAAGATAGACGAAGGGTTGTGGTCCGCGTCATCATCGCCGAGAGAAAGGGAATATGTTGATCCTTCCACTTCCCGTGTGATTATGGTAATAGAATGGGTAGTCAGACATAGAGAGAAACCAACAACAACATTAGTTGTAGTGATCCCTAGGCAGACTCAAAATTAAAAAAAAAAAAAAAAAAAGGAATCTGAACTCTCTTTCAATCTATTTATACTATCTATTTATACTATATATAAAAACAAAATCCTGAACATTAAATTCCCGCCCAATTTCTAAAAAATCTCTCATTCTAATAAAATATATTATTTTATACTTTCATATTCGTACTATAATTCTAGGTTAAAATTCTTATTCTAATATTATAAAATAGTGTAATACAATTCCTTCCCATTCTGATTTATATCTATACTATCTATACTTCTATACTATATATAAAAACAAAATCCTGAACTTTAACTTCCCACCTAATTCCTAAAAAATATCTTTTTCTAATAAAATATATTGTTTTCTACTTTCCTATTCATACAATAATTCTAGGTTCAAATTCATATTCTAATATTATAAAATAGTATAATACAATTCCTAATGGAATATATTATTTACTACTTTCATATTCGTACTATAATTATCTATATATATATATATATATATATATAAAGTAAAATCTTCTTCTCCCAAATCTTTCACATCAACCATGATGCGGACCGTACAATTAGCTCAAAGTAAAATTTCCTTCTAGCATTTTCCGGCCCAAACTCATTGTATTGGTCAAATTATTTAATTATGGTAAACTATGGAATAATTAATGATGGTAATAGAAATCCTAGAAGAATATAGAATACAAGAATATTTAATTATGGTTATATTATTATTGTGCATTACGATCAATATATAATAACAGAACTTGACAGAATAATAATAATAATAATAATAATAATAATAATAATAATAATAATAATAATAATAATAATATAAGTGGTAATAATAATATCTAAAAGTAGTCAAGTGTTAATAATAATAATAATAAAAATATTAACGTTAGAATTATAACATAGAATAAAATGTAATAATCAAAAATGTATATGTGTTATTTTTGTTTTTAGCCGTTTGTAGTAAAAAAGATTAACCCAAAATGTATATGTGTTTTTTTATTTTTAACAGTTTGGAGTAAAATTGCTGAGTTATTAAATAATATTTTTGGTGTTTTGATTAAAGACAAAATGTTAAAATGACGATTACGGTAAATATGTTACCGGTAATAATAATATTAGAACAACGATGTGTGAAAGAGTGACAATAGTTGTATTGCCTTAGTGTCTTAGTATAGAAAGTACAATGTGTCTTTGTCCAGAGTATTGAACGTCCCCTTTGCTAGCTGAGGAGAGCCCCATTTATACTAGAGTCCTAACGGTAACAACATGGGACATAAATGGGGAGCCTAAGCCTTTAATTCTCTCTCATCAATGGTGGCTTCAATGCTGGATTCAATGACAGTAAAGGTGGCACCTGTTGGAATTCCTAACCGTTGGAGTTTTGTCTGTTGGGGTCTTGCCCGTTGGGTTCCCATGTGATGCCGGCTCAGATGCCCACTTATGATCCGGGTCGGGTGCCAGCCCTATTATCCTGTCACCAGTCCCACCTACTCCTAAGTCAACAGATGTGTTTGAGTTGACTAGGGAGTAAGACTGAATTTGCTTGATATCGTGCAGAATCCCGGTTGATCCTGAGTATGTGATTTTATTTTACAAATCACATATGATTTTATTTTATTTTTTATGCTGGCTGAGACAGGCTTTGGCCTAGGTTGGCAGAGGCGCGTGCCTCCGGCCGATCGTGACTGAGGCGTCGCCTAGACCGATCGTGACCGAGGCGTCGCCTCGACCGATCGTGGCCGAGGCGTCGCCTCGACCGATCGTGGCCGAGGCGTCGCCTCGACCGACCGTGGCCGAGGCGTCACCTCAACCGATCGTGGCTGAGGCGTCGCCTCGACCGATCGGGGTCGCCTCGACCGATCGTGGCCGGCTATTGTTTTTTGTTTTCTTTTTTTGCTGAGACGAGCTTCTGCGTTAGTCGAGGCGTGCCTCGGCCAAACCGTGGCCGAGGCGGGCGCCTCGGCCAAACCGTGCCTCGGCCATCCGAGTCGAGTCACGTCTCGGCCAACCTATGGCCGAGGCGTGCGACTCGGTCCCTTTTTTGTTTTGTTTTTTTTTTTAAACAACATGGGCGGACCACGAGCACGAGATATTATTCCAAACGATTTCATAATACAAAGCGGGCGGACCGTGATTACCAAACACTAGTCCCAAATGACTACCAGAATATTAAGGAAAATACTTAATCAAATGTTCCGAGCTCCATACCCGATCGATCATCCTTGCTGATGATGTAGACTTGTGGATCCTTTCTGCCAATCTTTTTGCATGCTTTAACGTAACAACTGCGGGCCGCTCACTTGTCTCTCCTGACGACCCCTATCCCATTCGGAGTAGGAAACTTCATACACAAGTGTTCCACTGACACTATGGCCTTGAGGTTCTCCAGTACCGGCCTCCCCAATATGATGTTGCGCGCACAAGTGAGTCTTACCACGATGAATTCCACGTCAAGTTTGCGAATGTTAGGGCTCGTGCCTTTCTCCACTGGTAAGACCACTGACCCCCCCGTCTCCAATGAATCACCCGTAAATCTATAGAGTGGGGTACGTACTTCTTTGAGCTGGTTCCTAGGTATCTCTAACTTGGTGAAGACGTCGTAATACATCACATTGACTGAGCTTCCCGTGTCGACTAAGATGCGGCGGACAATGACATTGTTGACGTCCATCTCAATCACCAGGGCGTCGCGATGGGGTAACGGGCCCTCTGGGAGGTCATCATCAGAGAAGGTGATGTCCTCCTGTCTCTGTTTCTTTTCTCTGGGAAGACTCACCATTTCTCCCACGTATAGCTGCCGGCTCCACTTCTTTCTTTCCGCGGGCATGTCGCCCCCTGCGGGTCCACCATAGATAAAGTGTATGGTGTGCTTCTTTTGTCGTCTAGGCACCACCTCAGTTTCTTTCTCGCTATCATTCTGCTCAGATATTTGGTCGTGGTCTCTTTTTTTGGCGTTCAAGGTGGACGGCTCGGTGCCATCCTCATTCCTACATACATTTTTTGGTGGATTGTGTTGCGGCTGTTACTACTGCTTGGATCGCTTGACGAAATGTCGGAAGTAGCCCTGTTGGATGATTTCTTCTATTTGTCTCTTCAAAACGCGACACTCATCCGTATTGTGGTCGGCTTGCCTATGAAACCTGCAGTACTTTGTTTGGTCTGCCTTTGGGGAGACCTTCATGCACTCCTCGGGGAATTCTACCATTCCCATCTCCTCAACTTGCTTTAGAATGACACTGACGGGATGGGTAAGAGGAGTTAAATTATGCAAGGGGACCAGGCGAGGTCGTTCGTGGTCTCGGCCTTTCCCTGCGGTCGGGTAGTGGTGTTAGCGAACAGAGCTTTCGGCAAACTACTCGTGTTCGTGTTCAGTAAGCGTTCGTTTATGTTCGTTTGTTAAGGTAAACGAACATTAACAAACAAAATTTAGAGCTCGGTTAATAAACGAACAGGCTTGAACAGTTGTAAGCTCGTTTGCTAAGAAATCGTGAACAAGCTCATTTGTGTTCGTTTACTAATATTCGTGAACAAGCTCGTTTATGTTCGTTTGATAATGTTCGTGAGCAAGTTCGTTTGTGTTCGTTTAATAATGTTCGCGAACATGTTCACAAACATATATATTATATTATATTAGTTTTGTAGTTGTGTTGTTTGTTTGACTATTGTTTGTGAACGTAGATTATTTATTGTTCACGAATGAATTTTGATCATCAACATGTGCAAGTGTTTGTTTGTTAAGTGTTCATGAACATAAATGAATATGTTCGTGAACGTGCTTGTTAATGAACATGTTTGTTAACGTTAACGAACACGTTTGCGAACGTGTTCACGAACGTTAACAAACATGTTCGCGAACATGCGAACGTGTTCACGAACGTTAACAAACACGTTCGCGAACATGTTCATTAACGTTAACGAACACGTTCGTGAACGTGTTCGCGAACGTTAACCAACACTAACAAACGCTTAACAAACGAACACGAACAGGATTTTCAAAAACCTTAACAAACGAACACGAACACGAACACTCCAAATTCCTTAAAAACGAACACGAACAACCTCCGTTCGTTTATGTTCGGTTCGTTAACAGCCCGACGGTTGGGTGGTTCAAGAGTGGTGCCTGGCTGGGCGGACCCGCTTTCCCAGGCTTCCCACCTTTCCTACCATCCTCTTCGTCTTTCTTCTTCCTGTTGACGTCCTCTGCTTCGGCATAGCGGCTAGCCTTCCTTATCATATCTTCGTAAGAGCGGGGGTGGTGGGCGTTCAGCTGCTTGTGGAAATACCCTGATCTTAAGGTATGGATAAATATCGGGATCGCCGCCTTGGAGTCGAAGTCGTAGACATTATTGACTTCCTTTTTGCATTTTATCAGGAAGTCTTTAAGGCTCTCGCCTCTATCTTGCTTCACTACACAGAGGTGAGAGAAGGGTTTCTTGCGCTGTATGCTACCGGAGAAGTATGTCAGGAAGCTCTTGGACAACTCCCCAAAGTTTTGGATCGACCCATCCGGGATGGTGTTGAACCAGTCTTGGGCCGCTCCATCCAGGGTGGACAAGAACGCTCGGCACATGATGGCGTCTCCTGCCCCGATCATTACCATAGCAGCCTTGTACCTTGTCATGTGGACACGTGGGTCAGTGACCCCCGTGTACTCCTTGATGGCGGGCAACCTAAAGTTCCTCAGCAAAGGTACCTCCATGATGCTTGGGGAGAATGGTGCTGCCATCCGTACCTTGGGTTCCGGCGACTGCTCCCGTGCCTCCACCCTTCTTGCTAACTCCTCGATTCTTCTCTGCAGCCTCTCGACCAGGGCCGACTCATCAGGGTGCCGGCGCGGAGCCGGCTGCCGCTCCTCTAAGTGTCGGTGTAGAACCCGCTCATCAACGCGTCGCTTCCCCGCCGAGTGCCAACGCGGAGCCGGCTCTTTGACGCGTCGCTCCTCCAAGTGTCGACGTAAGGCCGACTCATCAACGTGTTGGCGTGGGGTCGGCTCCCGAGACTCGCCCACCTCCCCTGTGGGTGATCTCTCGGCTTCTCTGTTTTCGTGTTGGCGAGGACCTCTGGTAGAGGATCCCTCGGCCCGTGATCCTAATCTTTGCCGCACGGGCGCCCTCTGTCCCAATCGTTCTGGTGCAGATTGGGAAGGGCCTGGTTGTCGTCTGTCCGGTCTACTTCTTTGGGTCTCCACCCCTATTTCCTGGGGCCGCGGCGGGGGCACTTGGCCTTGCAGTCCCACCGCAACCTGATTTAGCGCCGCCGTCACTGCTTGCTGAATGACATTGGCGGTCGCCTGGAGGTTCACGGCTTGGTTCACCCCTCCATTGTTGAGTTGGTCTCGAAGGTCCCCGGGCCTCCCGTTGTTGAGCTGTTCTCGAAGGTCCCCTCCGCGATTGTTGGTGAGTTGGTCCCGGAGGTCACTTGAGGCATTGCCATTGTTCACGTTGCGGGAACCGTGGGAGCTGTGTGACACCATTCTTTCAAGCTTGCTGTTGAAAGAGGAATGAGTTGTGTGTGTCGTTGCCTGCTTGAGTGTGGGATCAGGCTCTCAAGGAAAGCACCAATGACGGTAAATATGTTACCGGTAATAATAATAATATTAGAATAACGCTGTGTGAAAGAGTGACAATAGTTGTATTGTCTTAGTGTCTTAGTATAAAAAGTATAATGTGTCTTTGTCCAGAGTATTGAACGTCCCCTTTGCTAGCTGAGGAGAGCCTCATTTATACTAGAGTCCTAACGGTAACAACATGGGACATAAATGGGGAGCCTAAGCCTTTAATTCTCTCTCATCAATGGTGGCTTCAATGCTGGATTCAATGACAGTAAAGGTGGCACCTGTTGGAATTCTAAACCGTTGGAGTTTTGTCTGTTGGGGTCTTGCCCGTTGGGTTCCCATGTGATGCCGGCTCGGATGCCCGCTTATGATCCGGGTCGGGTGCCAGCCCTATTATCTTGTCAGACGAATTTGTTAAAATTTTAGGGAATTTGTCAATAATCAAACAAGCCCATTATCTAATAATTATTATGCGAAAATAATTTCTGAAAAATGAGTTATTTTTCAGAAAACATTTTCTTTTTAATGTTTGGCTGCACAGCAGAAATTTTTCTAAAAGAAAATTTATATTATTATTATTATTATGTAATAATGTAATAATAAAATAAAATTACAATAATAATAATAATAATATTAATATTAATATTAATATTAATATTAATAATATAATAATAATAAAAAACAAAACTATATACAAAATAAAATTAGAATTAAAAAAAAAAAGGCAAAGGGAAACCACGGGCTCCCCTTTGTAAATGATGTGGGATCATTTTGATCGTACATCGAAAATGTTTGGAAAGAGGAGCTCTGAGCAATGCTCCTCTCCCAAACATAATTGCTTGCCCATAAACGTGGACAAGTATTGAGAAGCCAAAAGGCTCTTATTTAAGAAGTCTTAGCTTAATGACTTCTTATTTTAGTTTTTTTTTTTCAAAAAATATTTTTCTTTATAATGTTTAGTTGCATAACAAAAAATTGTCTCAAAGAAAATTTATATTATTATTATTATTATTATTATTGTTATGTAATATTGTAATAATAAAATAAAATAAAATTATAATAATAATAACAATAATAATAATAATAATAATAATAATATATTAATAATCAAAACAAAATTATATAAAAAATAAAATTAAAATTAAAAAAAAAAAAAACAAAAAACAAAAAGCAAAGTGGCACCACTGGCCCTCCCCTTTGTAAATGACGTGAGATCATTTTGATCATACATCGAAAATGTTTTGGAAAGAAGAGCTCTTATAAGAGGAGCAATGCTTCTTTCCAAACATAATTGCTTGCCCATTAACGTGGTCAAGTATTGAGAAGCCAAAAAGCTCTAAGTTATAGCACTGCATGTATACATCTAAATATTAGTTATTAATTTGAGCAATTATTTGCACAAATTCAAGCAATGATAACATCAAAATACGTAAACAATTCAAATCATATCTTTAATTGCACTATATAATATTTGATGTTCTAATTTAAATAATTATATATCGATTCAAATATTCTTAATATATTACAACAAATCCATTCCGTGCATCGCACGAGTGAAAATACTGGTTCTATTAGAAAAGGAATGAATTTTAAAGCTTTCTTGGATCTTGAACTCTCTTAATTTATTTCATATTTTATTTGTGTGCATATTAGTTGGATGTATATGCATTGTAGGTTTATTGGTTTTGGTTTGTGTATATATCTTTTGTGGTGTGCATTTGGGTTAAACTCTGTGTGCCATAATATTTATGATGTACTATGTTAATTATTTGATGAATTTAGCACATACAAACATGTTTATTGTTCATATGATGACATAGTTTTTGTTTTGTTTTGTTTGTTTGTTTGTTTATTTTTTTTTTAACCCAGGTATCTCTTCTCAAACCAATGATTGATCATTAACGCTTGTCAAATGTTTACTATTAAACACGTTTAGGAGGTATTAGTGCATGCACAGTCGTATATGGGTGCATGCACAGATTCGCTAACCCAAGTGCACACAATATTTCGTATATCAATTTTTTTCGGCATCATGGCACAAACTCCTTAACCCAAGTGCACAAAAAGTTTTATCTAAGTGCACAACAAAATCTTTAACGTCTTTTCATACACAAACTAAGTCTGCAAATTATAGCACACACAGTGTAATCCAAGTGCACACAGTCACCCCAAGTGCACGCAATATGACACAGATAATGCAGTACGGCACATGCTCATCCTCTACGTTATGGCATTGACATTTTTACGCAAGTGCACACAGAAGTGTATAATATCATTCTGTTTTCTATGGATTCAATCTATTTTTGCGCATAATGGACACACAGATCAACGTAAGTGCACGCCGGTTCATGGTCACAATAATTCTACACATTATGGCACACTTAGTTTTACCCATGTGCACAATGTCATCTTTAACATCATCCTGGTTTAAGCGGATCCAATCTATAAGTGTTTTTGCACATTATGACACTCACAGTTCAAACTAAGAGTTGCAGTCTATTAGTAGTATTTTAGCCCATTATTGCACTCACGGTTCAACCTAAGAGCTACATTTTATTAGTAGTATCAATCTAGCTTCTGCAATTACATTCTGTTAGTAGTTTTGCACATTTAGGCGCACACAATGCAGTATGTCACACACCCATCCTCTAGGTTATGGCACAAACATTTTTACGCAAGTGCACACAGAAGTGTATAACAACATCATGGTTTATGTGGATTCAATCTATTACAATTTTCGCATGTAATGACTAATGACACACACAGATCAACCTAAGTGCATCCCAGTTAATGGTCACAATAATACTACACATTATGGCACACGTGGTGTAACCCTCGTGCACACCAACTTCTTGTTCGCCTTTTCGTGCAGAAACTAATTATGCACAGTATGATATACACGTGAAATCCAAGTCCACACCATAGTGTAGCGCCTCATCTTGGTTTCTAAGGTTTCAATCTGTCAGTACCACTGCCCACTTTGGCACACACAGTATAACCCATGTTCACACCAACTTCAGTTTCGTCTTTGGCAGTATGTGTCGCTCTCAGTCTGTACGTCATGGCACAACCATTTTCTCAAAAGTGCACACTGAAAGGTATAACATCATTCTAGTTTCCCTGGATTTGAACTCTCAAATTTTTTGCATATTATGACACACACAGATAAACCTAAGTGCACGTCTGTATTACCAGATTGCGTATTTGAAGATTCATTGACAAATAAGTTCAGTGACCAACCGTCGGGATTTAATTTCATCAATAATGTATTTCCTGATCTTGAGGCTGCTCATGCAATACATGAACTAAAAAGACAAGTTGTTAAGGGTGTGTCACAAAACATTAGTTGGTGACTTGGTGTTAGTGGGTGGCGTTGGGCTACTGGAATGGACGTTTAGAAAAATTAGGACACAATTATACAAATGCAGATTCACATGAAACCAAACAACACTATAGTGAATATAAGGATAATATTTGAATGCCACTCAAATATTAACGTTAATATTATTTAAATATTATAAAATTTAAGTGCCACCGCAAATCATACCAGTGTAGATTCACAAATCAATAGGACTTCTTCCTTATCTTGTCATTCTAAAATATGAGAAAGAATTCAATTATAATATTTGATTTTAATTGGTAACTGGACTAAATTACACTGATGTCCTTTTTAATTAATTATGATTAAGATACACATAAAAATGTTTAATTATCTAACCCATTGATTAAGTAAGTTTGAATGGATTATATTAATTAGTTCTTAGGTTCCTACCTAACAAAGGGTTTTCACTTGAAGCCTCCCCTCAATAAGATTAAGGGTGGTTTGGTTCGCACATGGGAATTGGAATCTGAAGGAGTATTAACTACTTGGTAATGGTAATGAATTTTGGTGGAAGTATTTAACATGTTTGGTAGTAAGGTGGATTGGAATATAATGGTTACTAATAATAGTGCTTGAGAAGGAATAAGGGAATGAAACTCTTATTTTATTTGGGTATGTGTTTTTTAATTAATGGGGTATTCGAAGCTCATAGTAGTGTTCTAAAAACCTATCAACCAAACAATAACTAAAAATTACTTTCATACTCATTCCTGTGAGCAAAACCCATCAACCAAACACATCTTAATAGTTCTTAGTATCATAACATAACAATAATACTTATAATCTTTAGTCTGTATTATACTAGTTCTGTTAGTATATAATGACCGTGAGGCACAATGATAATATAACCATAATTAAATATTCTTGTATTCTATTTCGTGAGGCACAATAATAATATAATCATGATTAAATATGCTTGTATTCTATATTCTTCTAGGATTTCTATTACCATCATTAATTATTCCATAGTTTAGCATAATTAAATAATTTGACCAATACAATGAGTTTGGACGGGAAAATGCTAGAAGGGGAATTTTACTTTTAATGATATATAGATAGACAGATATAGATTGTTCTATTGTATTGCGAATAAGAATTTTAATGTAGAATTATAGTATGAATATGTAAGTAGGAAATAATATATTTTATTAAGAATTGTATTATACTATTTTATAATATTAGAATAATAATTTTAACCTATAATTATAATACGAATAAAAAAATAGAAAACAATATATTTTATTAAAAAGTAACATTTTTTTAGGATTTGGACAGTAAGTTAAAAGTTCAGGATTGTGTTTTTATATATAGTAAGTATAGAAGTATAGAAGTATAGATAATATAGATAAATAGATAGATATAGATAGATTACAAAGAATCCAATTATAATACGGAGTATTTGATTTTAATTGGTAACTAAATTAAATTACATTAATATCTTTTTTGATTAATTATGATTAAGATCACACAAAAATATTTAATTATCTAGAATATTGATTAAACAAGTTTGAATGAATTAGATTAATTCTTAAGTTCCTGCCTAACAAATGATTTTCACTTGAATCTTTCCATTAATAAGATTAATAGTTCTTAGTATCATAACATAACAATAATACTTATAATCTTTAGTTTGTATTACACTAGTTCTAAACTAAACAAAAATCTTATTTGGGCCTTGGTCTCGTTGGCCCAAAAGAGCCCATAATACAGCGCCGTTATACATTGGTTCTGCTTAAATCCCTTTCTCCGACGGCCGACCGATCAGACTAGCCACACGGCGGCTCAAGTTCTTTCTTTCCACACCACCCCCGGCAACCCACTTCCTCTCTATTTATATATATACATCTGTTTCCTGAAGAAACAAAGAATGGGACGCGAAATGGCAATCTCATTGGACGGAGTTAGGGACAAGAACTTGATGCAGCTGAAGAAGCTCAACACCGCTCTCTTCCCTGTCCGTTACAACGATAAGTACTACGCAGATGCTCTTTCTTCCGGCGAATTTACCAAGCTAGGTCTGCCACTCCCCTTCTCCTTTCGCTTATTTTCCGTTTTTATCAAGCGTGCCTTTCTCCTTTTTGATATTGAGCTAGAGGCAAGAAGATGATGCATCTGTGTTTTTATTTTCTGTCGCTGGGTTTTGCTCATAGTTCAATCTTCTCAAGTCTGTATAAAAATTGTTTATGGTCAATATAGTTTTGATTTTGTTCTTTTTTTATGGCTTTGGAAAATTCTATTTCTGGGTTTTGTTCATCTTCCGATGGGTATGAATGGTTATTATTGATTAGTTCAGTAGAAAAAGTGTGGCTCTTAGCTAATGACAGTAGTCTAGCTACAATGTGAGTGTATTTTATCAACTATTGGTTATGGCTTTCTGTTTATACCCAGCTTTATGGATCTCTTGCCTCATTATTGCTATAAGAATTCAGTAATGTAAGGGAGTAGAGATTGCAGAAAATAGTATATGTATATCAAATTCATGGAAGATGGAAATCTTTTATTTTGTTTTTTTTTTTTTGTTTGAAGCTTTGGTTGCAGGAAAATGACATGGTTAACTGCCCTTGAATTAAAAGGAATAAAAATCCATTAGAACTTGCATTAAGAGAGATAACTACACTTATGGTTAATTCTTCGGAGCTGGTTTTGTAAACCAAGTAGTTTGTTTGGAATTAGTAAAGGACCTATGGTTGATTGGTACTGCAATTAATCATTTAATTATATGGTAATAGTCTGGTAATGTGACATTATATCCACCTTACCAAATAGGAAAGGGAGGTGATGTGATAGTAATGTGGTTGCTAACTTCCACTTAGGAATTCTGACATTGCCTTTCAAATATTCAAAGATTTCCCTTTGAATTAGGGGTGTTTTCAACTTTTTCCCTTTGAGAAATAATTATATAAACACACACATATATGTATAAATTTATGTTTATTTATTTATATATATATACATATATTGACGGCATTAAAGTAAAATACACATTCTGATAGAAATGGTTACCATCAACTAAACACGTTAGTATCGCATTCCTGCAATCTTAACGAAACACAGAATTGAACATATTCTCAGTAATGTGCATAAAGTAATGATGTTTAATGTTTTAGAGGATAATCTAACATTCCTTGAACCAAATGCCTTCTTTTTGTGGAACAAAGATGTTGATTGAAGAAAATAAATGAAAAGAAAAATCTCTGTTAATCCTCTATCTCTAAGTTTGTAGTCATATATACATAAAAATTCATTTCATAGAAATGTGATCAGCCACAGCTCTCCTCATTTGGTTGGATTTTAGATTGCTGACTGCTCTGTTAAGATGAGCTTAAACGGAGCTAAGATGTGTACAAGATAAGTAACTAAGAAGAGAGTGCTAAGTTCCAGAAAACAAAAAGAGATCACATTAGATTAATTTTACTTCGTATTTGAAGTGTGACATAAGACAAATTGAGAAAATCAATTCAGATAGTTTGGATGTGTTTACTGTATACATATAGTTTAACCAATTAGGAAAGGAACAGAAAGACCAAAACTTACTTGTTGCTAAGCTACTAAGAAAGATACACTACTATGACTGAAGGGAGATGTAAAATTCTTTTAATCAACCTCAACTAAATTAGAATTATGGTTTAGTTTAGATTTTTTGAGGGTATGTGCAAGAATGTAAGTGGATGCAATGGCCTCATGGACTGTTGGACTTGAGATACATGTTGAGATAGTCAATTTGTACAATTTATCAAATCAGGTCATTTTAATGTCTTTTTATGCTTTTACTTTAGGTTGTTTTTAGTAAGTAATTGTATTAAAGGTTGCTCCATCCTTGGTGCTTTTTCAAGAAAATAATCTTACAGTGATCACCTGAGAGTCTGAGACTTGCTACATGAAAATAAGTGCAGTTCTATACATGTAATTAATTGATTATCCAGTAGCCAGGGGTAAAGTCTAAAATTAAAAATCTTCTGTTATCCCCGCCTTCCACTTTCCCCAACAACATGCTGATGGATCTGCCTATGGTGTGGGATTTTTCACCATAACAGATATAAGAAGTTTCTATGACTTGCATCTTGTTTATAACCCTCAATAAGCTTTTTTTTTTTTTCTTTCTTCCCTAAATGTTATGGATTACTTGCTAATTTTTGAAGGTGTCCTATCTAGTGATTGTTTGATAAAATCTTTAGTTTCTTTCTAATGCTTCCAGTTACTCTCTGTTTGCCATAGTTTTTAATATCTTTTTGTTTTACAATCTTTTTATTGATCAACATATCTGCATCCTCTGCAATCATCTATTCTTATTAGTTATCCTTAGCTTATGCTGTTGCGACAATGATGATTAAGAACATATAAAAGCACAACACTTACATTAATATTGTAAACCAAAAAGTTATTTGAGTCAAACATATAATTCTTGAGATATTAGGAAAATATGGTTCAAGTATTACCTTTTTATTGTAAATTTTTCATGAAAAACTCAATTTTCCATTTCCAAATATTTAAGATATATTTACTTAAGAATCTTATACCTATTAAAAAATTGTTATTTAAATGTTAGGATATTAAAAATATGTGCATGGTCTATTGCTTCTTATGCAGCATACTATAGTGACATTTGTGTTGGTGCAATCGCATGTCGGCTTGAGAAGAAGGAAGGTGGGGCTGTTCGCGTATACATCATGACCTTGGGTGTTTTGGCACCTTATCGTGGATTAGGTGTTGGTAAGAAGTCTATTTAACATCTTGCTTATTGTATGCTTCATTTTCTACCCCCTTGAACAAATGAGGAGAAAAAGGTACTTTGGTTACTAAGATAGCAGTGTTTTGGTAAATTCACTCACTACGATATCAAGTGTTGTAAATGTACTCCTTAATTATCCACAAAATAGCCACTTTGGGGGACTAAAATAGCTACCTTGGAGTACAACTAAGGGGTACATTTGTAACACTGATGCCTTAAGGACTGAATTTGTAAAGCGCTTATCATCATCTTAGAGACTAAAAGTGCTTTTTTCCCAATTCAAGTCACATCAGCATTATAAATCATAAATGTGTTTATATGACTTTTTTTGCTGGGTTGGCTCAAACTCGAACTTTCTTGTTTTAGCCTCTATTTTGTTTTCTTGCCAATCAAATTGGCTAAAATGCATCATGGGTTACTATAGATAGTTTTGAAAACTTTTATTTACCTCGAGTCTGCAGAAGTACATGCTCTCTTAATGACTTTTTTAAGAACTAAGGGCAAGATTTGGTGAACAATTACAAAAATGATTTTGAACTTTTCGTTAGTACAAAATTAGTAAATATGGTTGTGGTTTACATACATCTTGGCAAATTCAAGTTTTTGAGTTTAGTTGATTGTGGTTAATACTACTGCAGGTTCAAAGCTGTTAAATCATGTGCTTGATCTCTGTGCTAAGCAAAACATCAGTGAGATTTACTTGCATGTCCAGACAAATAACGAGGATGCCATCAAATTCTACAAGAAATTTGGGTTTGAGATTACAGAGACCATCCAAAACTATTACACGAACATCACTCCACCAGACTGCTATGTCGTAACCAAATTCATCACTCCATTCCAGGCGAAGAAATAACTCGTTCAGTTAGACTCCAAATCGTGATGGTCAAGCTTCAGTTTTTGCAGTGCCCGTGTTTCTGAAACTTGTTATTACTATTATTGGCAGTGTGCTTTTCATGAATCCCATGGGAATGCCATTGATTGTTTTTTTTTTTGAACTCTTGAGTGCAAGAAAATGATAGTCTAAAGAGTTATTAAGGTACTACTGTAAGAGAAACACAATTTTGTTCAATTCAAGACAATTAATTATTAGATTATCTGCATCTCTAATGCAAGATGCAAATCTATGTTTTATACACTGTTTTATCTACATAACCACCGCTTTGATGATCACTATTTTTATACAAGTATTATTTGTTCAACATATTTACAGACTCAATTATTATATTCATTAACAACAAACATATGCTTCAACAGCCATCTCATCACTGTGATAGTGTGATGGCTGCTCAGTAAGCCACGCCGCCAGAGAAAGCATCTCCGTCATGCAGCAACGACTCTGTCAACCAGTAGCCATCCCACGAACCACCAACCCTCTGTCAGTCAGAAACCACTTGTCAAATACCATCATCATATGTATGTAAAATGCATGGAAGAGGACTTCTAGTGGATTAGAGAGATGGGAGCATTTGGCCATTTGATGTTGGGCAAATTATTCTGTGAACCTGGGTCAAAAATACACAATTTACATATTGAATGTTCACAATTTATATACTAAATATTCATAATTTACATACTAAATGCTAATAATTCAAATTGTGAACATTCAGTATGTAAATTGTGTATTTTGGACCCGGGTCTACCTATAACAGTCATTGATGTTGATGGATATCAAGCTCCCTCCCAAATCCCAATGGGTGCATATTGCATATGACCCAGATGACAGAATTTGAAGCCAAAACCCCAAATAACAACAACATATGAACTGAAGTTTGATTTAAATAGGAGCAAAGCAAAAACCTGAACCATGGTAAATTGGAAGTTTTCTTCCTCCTCAGGTCGAGATCCCCGGACCCAAACTCTTTGCTTATACTGATTCTATGACATGCATATATTCAGAAAGTAGAACCACCATTATTAGATGATCATCTTTGTATCAGTTACTCTAAAAACTATGGCCATCAATGATGACACGAATGTCAAACTTTTCATACCTCGTTAACTTGCAAACTACTCAAAATTCTCCTCTCCCGATGCCCAAGCAGAATCCTATAGGTTGAATGGTGAAAAATCCGTCTGAATCGTTCAAACTGCATGATGGAAGAGCAGTCCAGTACAAAACAAGTTACCCAAACAAATCATTTCTTTCTTTCTTTCTTTTGTTCTAGAGTGCAGTTTTTCTGTCGAAAGACTTTTTTTTTTTTTTTTTTTTTTTGAATGCATAGTTCCATAAAATACAATGTTGCGGTGAGAATATTATAAATTTACTGACCTGTCCCAGATCAAAGAAGCGTCCAAAATATGTAGATCTTTCAAAAGGATCAAAGCCAGCAAACTATACAAAAAGTAAAAAAGATAATAAAATTATCCAACTTGAGCATCAGCAGCTTACACAAAAGACAGAGTAATATGTTTTAGTTCAAAATTGCACCCTATACATGACTTCAATTCCGTAATCTTGACGGGGCTGGTCATTAAACATCAATGCATCAAGTTGGTACAGGACAGCATCTTCTGCGCTAAACTATTGAAAATACAGTAGTAAATGGATGCATTTAAGATCAAACAGAGATTTCTATAGTAACTGTTTGGAGTGGAAGTTACATGCTTACACTTAGTCTCGGTCCAAAAGGCCTTTTTTGACGTGATTCAAGCCTAAGAAAACAAATACAATAATTAGAATTCATACTGCCATATAACAGAAATAAACTCAAAGTTAGGCCAAGATAAAGGAAGACCATCCATTTGCTCCCAAAAGAAAACATAATCTAAAGAATGATTACTTAAACCAATTATCCCAACTTTTCCGTTATCAAAAAAAAAAAAAAAATTATCCCAACTTTTCCATTTTCAGTTTTACCAAAAAAGGTATTAACATCATATCTACACTGCAGATATAAACATAGGATTATCATTGAAGGATCTACACTTGAGTAAATGCATCCAAAGTGAGACAAAATTTAAGAAAATATATATACCACCAAAGAAGATATCTAACTCAAACACTGGTGAGTATCTGTCTTAAATGGAGGCTATAGAGGAGCATGTTCTAAAAATTTACACAAATGGCTCAGTACTATACAATCCAAACATGCCAATTTTGATCGGTTCTTCCTCAAAACCTCACATATTCACATTTTCTTGTGTTAGTAGTAAACCAATACATATTCCAACTGATATGAGATTATAGGTTCTCAACATGAAGCAATTTACTCTATCCAAACAATGGCGCCATAATTCAATAATAATGACATAGCCTGCAGCATCCTTTCCATTATGTTTACTGTTTAGTGTTCTATCAAGACTTTTATGGACCATTAAGTCTGAATTTTCATTTATAACCAATGGGAGATTCCATACCTCAGACCAAAATAAAAACATTTTACTTGTTCATTAGTTTATAATGTTCCTCAAGGTAAAGTTTTATGTTATTCTTTTTGTTAATTTATTTTACTAGTTACTGAAATCTCAATGAATTTATAAATAATTCATCTGGCATTATCACAAGCCTAATTTACTTGTTCTCATTAGAATAAATAAATAGTTATAAAAACAAAAGAAATCAATTCCAGTACTTAAAAAAAAAAAACATTTTATCGGCAAAATAAAAATAAAAAATAATTTAGACTGAGAGCTTCAACATTTGGTTTTGTTTTCATTCCATTATAAAAATCCAATTTTTGAACATATATTCAGAACATAAAATTGATCAAAATACGTCAAAACTACAAAAACAATACATATACAGATGTGTGTGTACCAATCGGCTCTGAGGAAGTCAGGGACATCCGCTGAAGCACTGATACGAGAGCTGAAACGTTTGGCGGAGCTGAAGGGCTTGGAGAAGAGGGACGGAGACTGCGGGTTCGAGGAGGGCAGTAACGAGCAAGACGACATCGTATGCTGACTATGCTCCGACCAATTCTTTCCCCTAAAATGGTGTAGACGATTTTTTCCCCTCAAATTTATTTGCTTTTCTTTTTTTAATGTAAACACATAATTAAAATACATAAATAAATATCTTTAAAAAATAATACTCCATAAGAGAAAATTTCAATTTTTAACACACGAGGGGCATTGTTAATTTCAGCACCTGACTTTTAAAAGTGTCAATTTAGTACATTGACTATGTAATTTTTGTCAATTTTTGTCACTCCTACCAAATTGATGGTCAAATTTGACTGAAAAAATTTAATCCAACATTTAATCTATAATAATATGAGGGGCAAAATCGTCTTTTGATCCTTTTTCCTAATTTTGAAAATATGGTCCGAATTAAGCCCAAGTGCAGTTGACTTGGTTCGGCTGTTTATGTGTGGTTCGAATTAAGCCCAAGTGCTTAATTCGGACTACATTTTCACGATTAGGAGAAAGGATCAAAAGACCATTTTGTTCCTCAGATTATAGATTAATGTTGGATTAAATTTTTCCAGCCATTCAAAAAAAAAAAAAATTTCTAGCCAAATTTGACTGTCAATTTGATCGGAGTGATCAAAATTGACAAAAATTACATAATCAAGGTACTAAATTGACACTTTTAAAAGTCAAGTGCTGAAATTAACAATGCCCATATAGTCATGTGACCAAAATTGAAATTTTCTCTACTCCGTAATAAATAGAGCACATATATGGCACCTTTGTGTCTTTCTACCTCTTCATCAAATCTAATCATCAAATCTACCATCTATATACAAATATAATAAGAGGCAATAAAGTTAAGCCTTAATGGAAACAAAAAAAATATATATATATTGGTGTAATTTTTTTTTGAAATGAATTGTTCATATTATTTTTTAAAATTTATTAATTAATTATATTCACTATATTGTCCATTGTATTCTTTTTAAGCTATCTTGTAATTAAATATAAAATTTATAATATAAAATATGTTATATATTTATTTACCAAGTATTTTATTAGTACCATGAAAAAAAAAGTTGAAGTCAATCATATTAATTATTTGGGGTGAATTTGCTAACAAAAATGGTATTCAAATAAGAAACTGAAGCATGGAATTAGCCCGTAATATCTCTGGATTACATTACAGTTGTTCATTTTAAAGGTAAATCATATTTCTTTATTAAGATGATTTAAAATGTATTAATTTTTAGTACCTTATCTAATTTTATTCCTTAAATAAACTTAGAATTTCTCTATCCACAAGAACTCATTCAACAATAATGGTTGAACCAAAAGTACATTGAGCAGAACACCTAAAAGACTGATATGCTTTTATGCTAATAATAACATGTAAATGGTAATTAGATCATTATCTTACGTAGCTACATTTAAAACTCATTATTAAAAATGCCAATGTAGGGTAATAGAACATCGTGAGTTCGTGACACACTTAAATGCTGAGCGAATGTGTCCAAGGTAAGTGAGTCCTAGGAACACATCCCAAGAAAGATATTTCCTAAGAAAGCTTAACATTTTGTGTAGAACAAAAAGATATGTTTGCAATTTAAGTCTTTAATGGCTGAACAATCTGACATGCTCACCTACTATTCGGATAAATGCTCCGGGAGAAACGAGTGGTAGATGCTCACACAAGCACTCGAATAGTTACTCGAAAGCAGTGTTTCAAAAATCTCGCTTAGGCACCCGATTAATCGGCTCCTAGGCATTAGGCGCTTGCCGGCCACCTAGCGTATCACCATAATCGGTGGTCTAGGCAGCCGGTCGGCCGCCTAAGCGCCACCTAGGCATCGACTAGGTCGCCTATTCGACCGATTAGCTATTGTTCCCTTCTTTAAAAAAAAAAAGTTATTTCACTCAAAACGACATCATTTTGAGCGAAATAACCCTAAATTGTTCAAACTCTAAATGTTTTTAGGTTAATATTTAATATTTTATTATTAATTATCAAAGTATTAAATAGTTTATAATTACAAGTCTTAAAAATTAAACAAATTTTTAAAAAATAA
Source organism: Ipomoea nil (assembly GCF_001879475.1). Lineage (NCBI taxonomy): Eukaryota > Viridiplantae > Streptophyta > Magnoliopsida > Solanales > Convolvulaceae > Ipomoea > Ipomoea nil. The sequence continues at coordinate 1,020,513 of NW_017617687.1, read as the reverse complement.
AAAATACACGGGCGCCTAAGCGCCGATTAATCGTTGGCTAGGCGCTATGCGCCCCCAAGCGCCTAACGATTTTTTCAATCATGCTCAAAAGGTGACAGAAAGAGGAACGTGCTTGTAACCGAAGAGTCAACCGAGAAGGTGACCAACGAATCGTGTTCCTCCAGTTCAAGCTCATAGAGTGAAAGCTCAGGAGATGAGAAAGGACTGATCTACCTACTTAGTCAACATGAATCATATAAAGAACTTTGCTTAATGGCTAAGGATGAAGAGGTAAATTCTTTATCATCTTTTACCCAATGTGAATCTGATTCTAATTGCAAAGAAGATCTTATGGATTCAGTCTTTAAACTGATGAAAGACTTCAAAAATCTTAAGAGTACTCAATCTAATTGAAAAGAAGAAAATGCTTGACTCTTGGCCGAACGTGAATCTCTCAAGAGTATCGTGCTCAACAATTCTTGGATGATAAGCACAATAGGCCAGTTTGAGAAGCAAGTTCTCTTACTCAAAAAAGAGTGCAAAGCAAGAGAGGTAAGAGAGCAAAAATTGCGTGAGGTCATAGCCACCTTCACTAATTCATTCAAAATAATGGATCGAATGGTGGGTGAGCATTTGAGCAAAGACCGAATAGTGATAAGGCCGGACTAGGCTATAATCTCAGCTCTTCCTCACATGAATTATTGAACAAACCAACAAACCCTTCAATCAGTGGAGGTCTAAATTTTGTGTTCGTTAAAGGTCAACCCTCGCTGCTTGAACCTATAAGAGTTGTTGACAAAGGCAAGGAACCACAAACGAGCAGTCAACCGAAAGGTAACACTACTCGAAAGGCTGTGGAACCTCCGAAAGGTAAACCTTCTAAAGGTAACTCGAAAGGTGTTCAAAACACTACTCAGAACAGACCAAGTGATAAAGAACCGAATGATCAATCCACGAATGGTCAATCATAGAAGAATAATCATTTGAGAGGTAAGCCTAATAACTACTCGGGTAACAACCATTCGCCAAACAGACCGAATTGAAATCATTTGAATGGTAAACCCAAGAGGTTCAATAAGCCTCAAAGATCATCTAAAGACCAATGAGAGGCGTTGGAAGATTATTTCCTTCCGATGAGGACTGACTTATGGTCCATGAATCGATGTCAGAAGCGCAATTTGAACGGTTTCATAGACACAAGAAAACGTTCTATTCTAGGGTGCATAGCAATGTGTATAAACCCCAATTTCAAAAATCATATGCACCTAAAAATCCCAAAAATTTTCACAATATCCCTTATGATTATGAAGTTTTTAATGACTACATTCGACCAAGACTTGGTTTAACTAGCTCAAGGTTTAAATGGATGCCTAAGCTCACTAACCTGCAAGTTCCAAAGGTTATTTTTTGTGGTGAGGCAAGTGGACAAACCAAAGGGATTTCTGATGTCTCAAGGAACGGGCTGACTATAAAGGACGTATCTTTTGTTGAAGGGTTGAAGTTAAACCTTCTAAGCACTAGTCAGTTCTACAACAAAGGCTATAAGGTTGAATTCTCCAAGGACAAATGTTGTATAATCAATGAGGAGAATGGTGAAGTTGTTCTTTTGGCAAGGAGACAAAAACATATATGTAGTAGAGTGGGATTCAGCCAAACCGAATGTTTGCCTGGTAGAGAAAGGTAATTCAGACCTTAGTTGGGAGTGGCACAACAAACTCAACTATCTCAACTTTAAGGCAATTAATAAGCTAACCAGAGGAGAATTGGTAGAGGGACTGCCAAATGTGACTTATAAAAAAGATAAAGTTTGTGAAGCCTATCAAAAGGGGAAACAAATCAAATCTTTATTTAAGTCAAAATCCATTGATTCAAATTCTAGACTTTTGAGTTTTCTTCACATGAATTTATTTAGGTCAGTAGACCTAGTAAGGCTAAGTGGTAGAAAGTATACTTTAGTGGTAGTAGATGACTACACTAGATGTACTTGGATAATCTTCTTAAGGAAAAAGAATGAAATCGATAAGTTACTACTCGAGCTGTTAAAGCAACTACAAAACGAGAAGGGATCAAGTATAGTAAAGATCAGGTCAAGCCTAGGTACGGAATTCATTAATCAAGTAATTAAAGGTTTTTTGTGGTCAATTTGGTATTCTCCATCAACTCTCAACTGCTAGGACACCATAGCAAAATGGTGTTGCCGAAAAAAGGAACCGTACTCCCAAAGAAGCTGCGAGGTCAATGATTTCTCTTTTCATCTTACCTACAAGGTTTTATCTTGTATAGTGCAGTCCAAGATCACGAGTATACCTAAGGTATCTCATAACCTTTACTATTTCCTTCTAGTGCATATCACTAGGGTTACTCGTATATCTACTGAGTCTACTAACCGCAAAGACAATATCCGGCCTAGTACAACTTATAAGATACATCAAACTACCAACAATTCGAGCATATTTTACTTGAGAAATACCCTCTTTATGGTTTTTGGTTAGATGAACATTTGTATCAAACGGTATCCTAGCCAATTGATTATGATCCTTGTTAAATTTTGCAAGGATTTTATCAATATAGTGAGATTGGCTCAACACTATTCATCAGGTCTTCTAATGATTTTAATCCCGAGAATTAAATCAGCCAAACACATATCTTTCATGTCAAATCTCTCCTTTAACATGTTTTTGGTAGATTTGATCATTCGATCATTACTACCAACGATGATTATATCATCTACGTATAAACAAAGAATGTTATACTCGTCTATCTTTTCCTTAACATATACACACTTGTCACTCTCGTATATTTTAAACCCATTTGTTAACATCGCATGGTCAAAGTTCTCATGCCATTGTTTAGGAGCTTATTTTAAACCATATAACGATTTAACCAACCTACATACTTTTCTTTTCTTGGTTCGGAACAACAAACCCTTCGGGTTGTTCTATATAGATTTCTTCATCTAACTCGCCATTTAATAAAGCGATTTTCACATCCATTTGGTGAACTTCCAAATTCCACAATGTGGCTATGGCAAGTATCATCCTAATGGAGTTTATTCTCATCACGGGAGAATACATGTTGAAGTAATCAAGGCCCTCGTGTTGCTTGTAACCTTTAATTACAAGCCTAGTGTTATACTTCTCGATGGAACCATCCAGTTTCATCTTCCTTTTAAAGACCCACTCGGATCCTAAGGGTTTACTACCCGGAGAAAGATCAACAAGTTCCCAAGTGTAATTCTATAGAATAGAATCCACTTCACTTTTAATAGCCTCTCTCCACATTGGTCCTTCCGTAGAAATCACGACTTCTACATACGTCCAATGCTCACTTTCTAAGAAACAAGTTAGAAAATCCGGTTCATTTTCTAATAAACAAGTTAGACTACTAGAATCATACTGTAACAAGTAAGTTTGAAAATCAGGAACAAATTATTTTTCAACTCTTGCCCGTTTACTGTGTCTAGGCTCGAGCTCAGGTTTTTTCTCAGATTCCCCACTATCACTATCCATAGCTTTGTCAAATGTTCGTTTTGACGTACTCAGTCCCTCGTTGGACCTACAATGAAATATATTTTCAAAGAAAGATGCATTCCTTGATTCTATTATCGTGTTCTTATGTATGTCCAGATTATGGGATTCGTATACTAAGAACCGATAAACACTACTATTATGTTCATTGCCAATAAAGATACAATCCACTGTTTTATGATCTATCTTTATTTTCTTAGGTGTTGGCACCAACACTTTGGCAAGACACCCCCACACTTTTAGGTATTGGTAGGAATGCTTCCTACCTTTCCACAGCTCATAAAGAATCTTATCGAGCTTCTTGCGGAGTACCTCATTTAAAAGGTAATTACTTGTCAAAATCGTCTCACTCCACATATTTTGAGGTAGGCCTGAACTTATAAGCATCGCATTATATTCATCATCTCTTTCAATGTGTGATTCTTGTGTTCGGCAACACCATTCGACTGATGTGCGTAAGGTGTCGTACGCTTGTGTACAATACCTATACTTGTGTAGAAATCACCGGTAGGTGCTTTGTACTCACCACCTCTATCACTTCTAACCTTTCTAATCGTTCGATTAAGTTGGTTTTCAACTTCATTCTTATAAAGAATGATTTTTTTCCAAGGCTTCATCTTTGCCTTTTAGCAAATACACATCGCAAAAACGTGTGCTATCATCGATAAACGTGATAAAATATTTATTATCACCTCTTATTTGTATTGATTTAAAATCACACAAATCACTATGGATTAATTCAAGTGATTCCCTTTGCCTTTTAACCGATTTGAAAGGTGCCTTAGTTAGTTTTGCTTCAACGTAACACAAACGGTTTGGTTTAAGATCCCTAGATTTCAACATTTCCTAATTTTCGAACATACTACCAAACAATACATATTCACATAATCACATAATCCAAATCCAAACTCTAAACATTATATAACAAAATAGCAATCCAAAGTTCAAACACAAATACACAATACTAAGTACTAATTACCAAGCATCAGTTAACTTTTTTGCACAACCGACTCTTCAGTTGGTTTACTTGGAATATTTTTATTGACAAGATGAATAATCATCTATCTGTATAGTTGATATTAGAAGAACAAGTGTAAAGTACTATATAGTTAATTTTTGGACACAATCTGTCAGTGCTAGTGCACTCGAAATATATTCCAGTACTATAAAATAATTCTAGTGCACTGGAAATCAAAATTAGAATGACTGTAAAAACACATTAAATTTATAGAAACATGAAACAAAGGAAAATACTAAATATTGTAAATATAACTCAAGTTAGATATAATTGTGAGGTAAAGAACAATTGCAACAAACAACAAAAGTACAATGTAGAGAACAAGCTATAAAGAAATCAAATAAAAAAATTTAAGGGTGATACCAGTGAGAATAAGAACAGAACGGCGGAGCAGGCATCAAAGGACTTGGATTTACTTATTATTATTATTATTATTATTATTATTATTAATAATAAAAAATCATATGATATTCGGTTCGATTTGATTTTTATCAAACCGTTCGATTTCGGTTCAGTTTTCTATTACTAGTTCGATTTAATTCGAATTAGTTCGATTCGATTAAACCGAACCAAATTACCCACCCCTAGTTATGATTACTTAGTTGACAATGAAAAATATTTTTATATTATAATATGATGAACCTTTTCATTACAAATATTATGCAACATTCCTTCCATACAACATTTGTTCCTAACCATGCAAAGGTCATGGTCAAACTTAATCAAACCCATAAACTTGGTTCAATATGTCTATTCAGGGCCGGTCCTAAGCAAGGACAAATTGAACCCTTACCTAGGACCCATGCTTGGAAGGGGCTACCCACCAATTGTTATATCATGCACCAGGGCGCACAATTGTGCGCCCTAAAAATCCCATGTTTCGTATGTACATAATTGTATAGTAAAATACACATAAACTCCTAACATAATATATAATACACATAAATTCTTAACATAATAAACATAAACTTTTAACATGATACAAGTGAACTCTTAACATAATACACATAAACTCTTAATATAATACACGTAAACTATTAACATAATATACATAAACTCTTAATATAATACACATCATACAATACAATGTGCACTCACGATATAAATTGCCCGCCACCCATCCTTTTTAAATATATAGTATATGCATATTCCTATATATAAATAAAATGCATATGTTGCAAAGATGAAGTGGCTTAGTTGGTAGCATACATGCGCTTTTTAGCAACGTACATGGGGTCGACACCATTGATTTGGGTATTTTTTTTCCAACACTATTAAATAAAAATTTTTATCTGTAAGATCTATATATAATTTTGAAATTTATATATAATTGAGTAATTTAATACTTGTATTTATAATTATTAGTGTTAGTTTGTGAACTTTTATAATGAGTTATGAATTATAAAAATTATTTAACTTGATTAATTAATTTATATGAAATATATTTTTTGATTTAGTTATTAATAAAAATTTAAATGATAGGTTGTTTTTTTTAAGGAATCAATGCCCAAAATAATAAATGTTGATTCCTAGGACATACATGTCTAACACCTTTATTACAAATTAAACCATAGCCACGCTCGTGTTGATGCTTGGGGTTGGAGTTGATAGTTCTCAGAAGCTCTCCATCACGAGACCTATCACGCTTATGATGTGGTTCGTGATAACAACATATTTGACTTTTATCCTATTTTGTTCTATTTTCTCCAATTTATCCAAATTTTTTATACTTTCTCCATCAACAAATAATTCTGTGCATCCGTATGCACCCTGCGTGGTACATACGGATGCAAAAACGACGTCGTTTTGTATAAAACGCGAGCTCTACTTAAAAAAAAAAAATCAGTTTCGATTCCCAACAACAACATTATGTTATTCATTTTTAGTTCATTCATTTTGGATTTTTTAGTTATGAAATTCTGGAAGTGTAGTTATGCAATTCTGGAAGTGTAGTTATGCAATTCTAGATGTGTAGCTATGAAGTTATGGATGTGTAGTTATGCAATTCTGGAATTATAGTTATGCAATTCTGGAAGTGTAGTTATGCAATTCTGGAAGTGTAGTTATGCAATTCTGGATGTATAGTTATGAAATTATGGATGTGTAGTTAAATTATGGATGTATAGTTATGCAATTCTGGAAGTGTAGTTATGCAATTCTGGATGTGTAGTTATGAAGTTATGGATGTGTAGTTATGCAATTCTGGAATTATAGTTATGCAATTCTGGAAGTGTAGTTATGCAATTCTGGATGTGTAGTTATGCAATTCTGGAAGTGTAGTTATGCAATTCTGGATGTATAGTTATGAAATTATGGATGTGTAGTTAAATTATGGATGTGTAGTTATGCAATTCTGATTTTTTTTTTTTTTAAAGTTAGACGCCAAAACGACGTCAGTTTTTCATAATATTAAATAGAATATTAATATACAAAATTTATATATTTAGAAACTACACTAAAAGTAATATTAAATACAAAAAAAATTAAAAATAAGTAAAAAATACTAAAGGAAATAAAAAAAAAAGAGTTTATTTAACCAATGAATAATAAGTAGAACAGATAAAATGAAACAGAAACAGTATATTATAACAATTTTGAAAAATCTTTTTATATTAAGCAAATTCAATATAATAGTTGATTACTATCTGCCACCAACTTATTAATTATTATTTATCAAATCTCATGCATATAATAAAGATGAGATGGACGAAGCATTTAATGGTCGTCATTTATCTTTTACTACTATAAAAAAAGTTTTTTTTTTTGTTTTTTTTTTTTTTTTTGTTTTTTTTGTTTTGTTTTGTTTTGTTTTTTGTTTTTTTTTTGTTTTTTTTTTTTTATTTTTGTTTTTTGGGTATTAAGAAGAACGTTACAAGTAACGGCAATGCATTTGACTACTTTCTAGTTTCTACCACAAATATTTGTTATCAATAGTAAAATATTTGTGCGATAGACGAATACATTTTTTTATTATATATTTAGATAATAAAATTAAAGATTAAATTTTAAACACTTTTAATATTTAAAAGTGTATGTTTATTTAATTATAAAATTAGTGTAAAAATATTACTCAAATATAATTGAATAATATTCTTGAAGATTATACACTGAAGGTTTATGATTGGTTTATAATTGTACTTTTTTCTTTAATTAGCTAAGTTTTTCTAACTGAGTTTTCTTATAGTAAAGGCTTTAATAAGGCAACTCTTATAACATATGATTTTGAATACATCATGTACTCTTTTTTCCTCGATTAGTTTTTTCTCACCGAATTTTTCTAGCTAGTTTTTAACGAGACACGAGTGTAGTAAGATAATGTCGAAGGGGAAATGTTATAAATAATAAAAAATATATGGCCATTATCTGAGTGGATTTGTTATTCTTTCTAGTTTCAAGGATCGTACATGTTGTATGTTGAAATGTAATGTTACTAGATGAATGAGAATGGCCATGAATTTTTCTGTTCAATTTTTACATTTTAGTTTTTCTCTCTCAGTTTTATCTCGTATTCTGTAATGAGGCTTCGAACAAAGATCAATCACACATGATAATACACAACAATTATTATGACTTATTAAATGTTTTTCTAAATTTTTATAATAGAAAAGTTCAATAAACTTGATAAGTAATTATATATTTTAGTGATTTAGAAGGAAGGCTAATTTTTCAATAATTTTTAATCGGTTGATTTCACACTTAAAATCATTTAAATTTTCACAAGATAAAAGAAATTATTAAATTTTAAAAAGACTGAATTTATTTATAAATGTTACCATTCTAATCAACACCACAAGGTATTAATACATATATTGAAAGAAGTCATTTTCTTTTAATTAAGTCTCATTTGGACTGCTGCACAATTGACATCAGGACTAATCTTAAAAGGAACACTGACTTTACAATAATCCGGAATAGCTTGAACCCGTTTTAGCTGATCCGATGTGAGTTTAGAAACCCCAGCTTTCATGCACTCGCACGCGCTTTGCCTGTCTAGCTTCGTCTTTAAATTATTCACAATGGTTTGCATGGCCTTACAACATTCCTCCGGTATGGTACCTCCTCCCAACACGTAGCTCATGCACGGTAAAAGGTTGTGGACAAGGTCGCTGCATGATACCTGCGCCTCGGCGGCCCACGGCGGCATAACGGCGGAGATGATGATACATAGGAGGAGCAATGACGTCAGCTGCTTTCGGTTTCCGACGACTGCCATTATGTAGCTAGCTTTAATTTGCTCAATTTAAGAATAGGATTAGTGTGGGAATAGTTGGGAGGAAAAGGGGGTATATATAGCCGCCATTTTGCAGGTATTAGTAATTTAGTAGTGATTGTATTTATTAATTATTATCGATGATTAGGTTAAAAAGAGTTTGGTTGTATTTAAATTAAATCTTAATTATATTCAAGCCAGATAGAATAATATAGAGTTAATACTTAATTTAATTCTCGGTTATAGTGGTTTTTTCGATTTAGTCCTAAATGATTTTTTGTGCTTAATTAGGTCATCGACTTTGATGGTTTTATCCAGTTGAGTCCTAGGCTATTAGAAAAAAAAAATACTCATTAGTTAAAATCATCAAAGTCGAGGACCTAATTAAGCACAAAAAGTCATTTAAGAGTAAATCGATAAAAATCACTATAGTCGATGACTAAATTAGGTATTTAACTTTGTATTTGAACTAATATCGAATGAATTTTTTTTTTTTTTTGAGTATTATTGACTTTATGGCTCTAACCTATTATCTTCTATTTGAGAAAGTCACTTAATGTCGCTTGATCATCCATAAGGTCATTTACATATCGGTGGAATATATAATATTGTATTAAGTAAACTTTAATTTAATTTCAATTAAAGTTAATAGAGTACTATCTGCCACCAACTTATTAAGTACTATTTATCAAATCTCATGCATATAATAAAGATGAGATGGACGAAGCATTTAATGGTCATCTTTTACTAATATAAAAAAGTACTTTTCTTTTGGTATTAAGAAGAACGTTACAAGTAACGGCAACGCATTTGATTACTTTCTACCACAAATATTTGTTATCATAGTAAATTACTTGTGCGATGCATGGATAAAATTATTTTTATTATATATTTTGATAATAAAATTAAAGATAAAATTATAAATAATTTTAATATTTAAAAGTGTATATTTATTTGATTATAAAATTAGTGTAAAATTATCATATATCACTCAAATAACTGAATAATATATGACTCGTTCGTCTATAATTATCTTGGATAAATAAATATGTAATCTGATTTATGTCATCGACTTTGATGGTTTTACTCAATTGAGTAATCGGCTATTAGAATCAAGGATTAATTTGATAACAAACATTATAGTCGATAACTAAATTGGGTAAAATCACAATTTGTGCAATTACCAATTAGCTATCTTAGGGTCCGTTTGGAAACCTAAAAAATGATTTATGGAAAATATTTTTCGAGTTTTTAGTGTTTGGATGCAATAGAAAAATCTAGTCAACGGAAAACATTTTCCGTTGACTGGGGAAAATGAAGCCATTTTGACAGAAAATAACTTACGTCAAAATTTGGCAGAAGTCATTTTCCGTCAACACGCTAAGACATGGTTTTCGCCGGAAACCAACTTTGTTTTTGTTTTGTTTTGTTTTGTTTTTTTTTTTTTTGTTTTTTTTAAATTTTTTGATTATATTATAACCTTATTCATCAAATTAATTCATTCATTCCTTACTCATCCAAAGCATATTTTCCATCACCAAGAATAATATCATAAACTACACACACAGTCTTTATTGATATGAATATGTAATCCATCCAGTAGGGTTTTTTTATTGTCTTCATTTTCTGCATTTTGCTCTTTCCTTTGTAGATTGATACTATATTTATAGAGCTGATGGGTATATATCTAAATAAAATATATAAAATGTTTAATTATATAATTTTACTCATTTTCCTAAAAATAACCAAACATACCAAGACAGTTTTACAGAATGCAACCAAACACTGGAAAAGAAAATGTTTTCAGACAAATGACTAATTTTTTAGAAAACATATTCCGGATTAACGGACTCTAAATCAAGAAAAATTACTATAGTCGATAGACTAATATAAACTAGGTATTTAACTTTGTTTTTTTTGAAAGTGGTATTTAACTTTGTATTTGAACTAATACTGGAGGAATATATATATGTTTTTAGTACTATTGATTTTATGGCTCGAACCTATGACCTCCCATTTGAAAAAGTCTCTTTATGTCACTTGACCACAAGATCATTGGCATATCGGAGGAATATATAATTTTGTATTAAGTAAACTTTAATTTCAATTATAGAGTTAATACCCAAAATCGTCCTCGACTATAGTGGTTTTTCTCAATTTCGTCCTAAACGACTTTGGTGACCTAATATCGTCCCAGACTTTTGTGTTTCGCTCAATTTAGTCCCAGACTTTTGTGTTTTTGCTCAATTTAGTCTCTCATTTGTTATTCTGTCCATTTGGTGCTAAATAAATAGACAATTCAGTAATTTTAATATTGGCATCTCTTTACTCATAGACATGTGAACTGCGAAATCCTTTTTTTTTTACGAATTACTTCCAGAATTACTTCTAAAACTGCGAATATAAAATTTGATTTGTAGGTCCGGGAGTAATTCTGGGTGTAATTCGTACAAGAAAGAAGAATTTCGCACTTCACAAGTTGAAAGTAAAGAGAGATCAATATTGACATTATTGAATTGTCCCTTTATTTAACACCAATTTGACGGAATAACAAATGGAGGACTAAATTGAGCGAAACACAAAAGTCTGGGACGATATTAGGTCACCAAAGTCGTTTAGGACGAAATTGAGAAAAACCACTATAGTCGAGGACGATTTTGGGTATTAACTCATTAAAGTTTATAGAGTACTATCTGCCACCAACTTATTAATTATTACTACGTATTTATCAAATCTCATGCATATAGTAAAGATGAGATGGACAAGCATTTAATGGTCATCTTTTACTAATATAAAAAAAAGCACTTTTTTTTTTTTTTTTTTTTTTTTTTTTTTTTTTTTTTTTTTTTTGGGTATTAAGAAGAACGTTACAAGTAACGGCAAGCAATTGACTAGTTTCTACCACAAATATTTGTTATCACGAGTAAATTACTTGTGCGATGGACAAATAATTTTTTTATTATATATTTATATAATAAAAAAATGAAATTATAAATAATTCTAATGTTTAAAAGTGTACATTTATTTAATTATAAGACTAGTATAAAAATATCACTCAAATAATTGAATAATATATGACTTGTTTGTCTGGAATTATCTTAGAAAAATAAATATGTAATATGATTTATCTAATTATATTATTAATAAAATAAATATGAAAAAAGAAAAAATAATTTAATTTTAATTATTACATCTGTGCAATTAATTATAAGTCAATTATTCTAAAATTCAAGAGTTAATTTTCAAAATGGTCCTCCGACTATGATCTTCTCTCAAATTGGTTCTTTGACTTTTAATTGCATCCAAAGTGGTTCTCCAATTATTAAATTTTAAACCAAAATGGTCCTCCGCTAGATTTGGTGTTAAGTGGATGTTAAAATGAGGAGTAAAACTGGTAATTCAAGGTTTTCATTATAGTCAGAGGATTTCTTTGGGTGCAATTAAAAGTCAAATGACCAATTTGAAAAAATGCCATAGTCGGAGGATCATTTTGAAAATTTTCTCTTTATAGTTCATCATGTACTTATTTTCATTTTCTAAATAAACAATCTTTTTTACTTTAATTGTTAGGTAGAAAATTATTATATTTTTTTTTTAAAAATAAGAGTGAATTCCATTTTTGGTCCTATTGTTATATTATGGGTCATTCCAATTTGAGTCCACCATAATTATTTTTGCCACATTGTATCCACTATTATTAAAAGTGTTCCAATTTTAGTCCACGAAAAATCTAAAAATGGACTAAAATTTGAACACTTTTAATAATAGTGGACGCAATGTGTCAAAAATAATTATGGTGGACTAAAATTGGAAAAGCCCCTATAACAGTAGGACCAAAAATGGAATTCACTCAAAAAATAACTTAGAATAATAATTTTGATTATTAGCCTAGTACTTATATATAGTTGTACAAACTAACATTAACTTTGGATTAACTCTTTATTATTCAGGAATGCTTGACATTATGTATTTGGATTTTGATTTTCTATGATCATAAATAGGCATACATATAATGACGAGAAGAAAGAATCTGACTATGAACACGATGGGTTGGATGACCCAAACGATCATGCCAAACTGACACGGTGACCCGAGCTAAAAGAAAAGCGGTAGGAGATGAATTTGGAATGGGAAGCTTGTAAAGCCCCCCCAGAGCTATTGCCCCATAGAAGAATTTCCTTGGTATTGGTATCCTTCACAAAAAAAAAAAAAAAAAAAAAAAAAGAAAAAAAAAGATGGGTGAAACTCAAAAAACACTTTATTATCTGACGCAAATTTTTGGACTGATAAAAAAGATGTAGACAAACTAGAAACATGAAGAATATTAGACACTTGAAAAGACCTAGAAGGGGTATTAAAAGTAGCATGACCAACACGACTAATAGATAAGCTCATATCGTCACAGACACGTAATGTGGCTAGGGGTGTAAATGAGCCGAGCAGCTTGCGAGCGGCTCGGTCAAAGCTCGGCTCGAGCTCGGTCAAAATCGAGCTCGAGCCGAGCTCGAGCTGCTCGTTTAGTAATCGAGCTCGAGTCGAGCCTATATATTCTAGGCTCGTGGCTCGTCGAGCCGCTCGCGAGCCATATAATATATAATATATATAATACATAATATAATATAATATAATATAATAATAATATATAAAAATAACAATTAAAAATTAAAATTTTAAACTTAAAATCCCTAAAAGATTTCTATTATTTATGTATGGATAAAACAAAGTAGTTTGAATTTTAAATCAAAAGTATTAAATAGGTCAAATTTAATGTCAAAATCGAGCTCGAACTCGAGCTCAAGATCAAGCTCGAGTTCGAACTCGAACAATCGAGCTGCTCGAGCCGAGCTCGAGCAGCCCGAAAATTACCGAGCTCGAGCTCGAGCATCAATTCTCAAGCTCGATCGAGCTCGAGCTCGAACTCGAGCCGAGCCTTCATTAACGAGCTCGAGCTTGAGCCTACCCAGGCTCGAGCTCGGCTCGGCTCGTTTACACCCCTAAATGTGGCATTACCATTAAGAAAAATATTTGATGCACCGGCGATATATAGATGCTATACAGCGACGGTGAACCAAAATGCAACACATCATTAAAAAATAAATATAAGATTAATGAGGATTGTTTTGTGCAAATAAACCATAGCCTTTAATTAATTATATTTATTTATTAACAGAAACTATACGCATAAACTATTCCCAAATTTGCGAGCTTCGTCGACTTATCAAACGAATATTTCGTAGCATAACCACAAAACAACCCAAGATAGGGTTGGAGTTCAACCTTTTGGAAGAATGAAAAAAACCCAAGGCTTTGATGAGTATCCATTGAGAGCCCACTGGGATGATGAACACACTGCTGTAAATTATGGAATTTCCGATCACCTGAAAGTGATCTTATATCAAGTCGAAAGCAAAAAGTGGTTGAAAATAGCAACAAAGGTTTTTCCGGATACCAAAAGTGGTCGGAACAAGGCTTTCGACTTGATTTAAGATCATTTTCAGGTGGTAGGAAATTCCATAATTTCCAGCAGTGATACTTGCCAAGGAGAATCAATAATAATGAAGAAAGAGATTATTTTGTTGCCTGGCTGTGACTACAACTACTGACTTATAGTCATGAACTTCCCCAAAGACCTACCCCTACTAGAGAGAAGATGATGGACACTTATCTTAATACACTACCTCCCTACTATTCTTGGCATGCAGTACAGAATTGAAGAAGCACAGAAGACCTTGTATGCTTTTAGAACAACGAACCACTTATGCGAGATTTCAGTGCACCGTATTTGAAGAAGCATCATATCAAAAAAGTGATTTAATGAATGACAAAGACTTATGTGGAGGGGATGTGATGGATTTAATTACCTGAGGTGGTCCGAATCACTAAATTCGGAATAAGAACGTGGATAGAAAATGAACAAATAGAACGATGTCGTAAAGGCCGTGAAGACCATATATCGTATTATATGCCGTAAATAGGCTATTACAATGGTTTGCTGAGGACAAAGTATGTAAGGTAAGTAGAATCTCTCTTAATTGGACAAAGGGAGGGCCTTTTATACAAGTCATGGCCTCCTAACTGTCCTCCTAAATCGGGGGAAACAGTTATCCCCGCCTTGACACAATTCCGGCCGGCCGGCATGTAACCCACGTAGCAACTACGTGTCTCCACCCCGCGAGAAAATGGGCCAGGATTAAAAAGTCGAATCAACCGCCACAAAACCCGACCGGACAACTGTCATTCTGTCGTGCCACGTGTCGACTTCTGCGCGCCTCAGAGACTGCAACGATCACCTCGGAGTCTGGAACGGTCACCTCGCGCAATTGGGCCGTTTCCCGCCCAAATGTTCTCCTATAAATAGGCCCTTCTGAGATTCATTTGAACTTCTACCAACCCTCTAAGTCGATCGGAGCATCCCGAGCAAGCAACTCCAAAAGTTGGTTGAGCAATCGCAACTTCAGCTTTTCAGCGAACTGCAATCACTCAGTAAGTTCTCCCTCCTTTAGCTTTTTACTTTTCTGCTTTACATTACCTCACAATGGCCGATTACGGGCCCTAACTGACCACGATCGGGTCGTACGCGACCCTAACAAAATCCCGACCGCCCTTTAGGAAGACAGAATGTCGGACACAGACAGTTAGAACGTCTCAGGTGCGGACTATGATGACGCGGTCAAGTAGCTGAGCGAGGAGATAGATATCGAGGCGTCTTCACCAGAGGTCGTTCAACGACCACAGAAAGCCTCCAAGCGACAAAGGTCGTCTAGCTCGGAGGGGTCATCTAGCTCGAGCGGATCGGGCAGCGGAAGCGGCGAGACTACTACGAGCGAGCAACGCTCCCCGATCGAAGCCGCTCGGGAAACGACGACCCGGGTGATTGGGGCGTACCCCCAGGCCGCACCTCCGACCAACGATCGGGAGGCCACACCAGACCCGGTCGAAGAAGACCCAGCTGCCCCACCTGCACCGGCCGACGACGAGTTCGTCTTCCTGAATAGTGAGAGCGTCGAGCACCAAGAGTGCTTGCTGACGTCGGGTGAAGCAGCGAGGATTTCCGCCATGCTCAACGGTCGAGTTCGTTTCGACACCCGACGGCATCTTGGCAATATCATCGAGCGCCATCAAGGCAAATGGATCGGGATGCACTATGACTCACTGCAAGCCCCGATCGCGTTCTCCTTCTCCGCCCTCTTGACCGCGTTCCTGGGCTACTACCGAGTGGTCCCGACCCAGATCTGCCCGAACGCACATAGGATCTTGGCCTGCTTCCCACAGATCTGTGCTCGGCACGAGGTTGCGTGCACGATGGAGCTGTTCAACATCATCTATCAGGTGAAGACCCTACCGGCCAAGTATGGAGGCGGATTCCTGATGATCCAATCCCGGACGGACTTGTGCACGATCGAGCACTTGCCCGGGAATAACAAGGGCTGGAAGAATAGGATCTTCTCAGTCGAGTACGACCCGTGGATCCTCCCGGTCGAGAGGACGTGGAGCACCCACTACAGGAAACAAGTCACGCCGGTCGAGACTAAGGCCCTCTGGGATGCCGTCTCCAAGATCTCGAGCGAGATCCATGAATATAAGATCTTCCGATCAAGTGAGAGCTACGACGAGGCCCGACTGCTACCGCCGCTGTAAGACCTTGAGGAGAAGTACCAGCCTGAGCCACCGGGCGTAACGATTGCGAGGGCAGCTACTCGGGTCGAGCTGGCGAATGAAGGTCTAACACTAACTGATCATCCCCGACCCTAACTCCCCGATCTAGCTTTGACCTAGCTCTAACGATTGGTTCTTTGTTTGCAGAAATAGCACGGGGTTTCGATGAGGAGGAAGCACCCCGAGCCCCCCGAGCGAAGATTGCACTCGGGAAGAAGAAGACAACGGCCGGGTCGTCCAAAGATCAACAAATCCCGGTCGCCCGGCCACTATGCGCGACCACGACTGTCACCACAGCCGAAGGCTATGTGGTTGAGATATTTGACGTCCTGATCTCCCGGGTGGCTGCCCGTAAGGGCAAGGAGAAGGCGGTCGAGAAAGAGGCCGAAGATGGCGGCGCACTGAAGCGCCGAAGGAAGTAGGGCAGCCCGAGCCCTCCGGTCGGGGCCCTCACGGGCGACACGTCACTCCTTACCCGGATCGGCAATCTCAAGCCGGTCAAAGATGACATGACGAAGCTGACCCCAGTTCAGGTGGCCGAGAAGATTGGCCACGATCTGGTTGAGGTAAGAATCTTCTGTCTTCATATTTTCATACAACTGCCATCGCTCGGGCTAATCCCGATCGCTTTTACAGATATCCCGAGCGGCTCAAGTCCTCCAACACCGAGCGCTACTGGCCAATTAGGCCGACGCGTTAAAGAAGGTCGCCGACCGGCAATTGGGGGAGATTACCGACCTCCAAGCTGAACTGAAGAAAGCGAAGGCGGATTGGGATCTTGCCGAGAAGGCCGCCCGGGAGGCGAAGGGAGCTCAGGAGCTTGCTGAGAAAGCCGCTTAACAAGCCCTCGGTTAAGCGGCCGGCTCAAAGCCCGATTGGGTAATCTTGGCGATCTAACGCGATTCCTCTGTCGGGACAAAGCGTCGGCCAAGGACTTCTTCCGTGAGCTGCGGAAGGACAAGGTCGGGGAGGTCATTATATGGAAGTTCGGGCGTTGGGCGTTCAAATCCGGTCAAAGGAGGATGCGCGCCAAGACTCAATCGATAATGGAGGAAGTCCTCGACGCTGAGGACCTTCAGCTGGTCTTGTCAACCCTCCCTGACGAGGTCGCCGACCCCGGCCCGCCGCCGTTCGGCCTCGAAGAGGATGTACCCGAGCCGAGCAGCGCCGTGGGGAAGTAGATTAGGTCGTGTAGTTTCCGACCGTGTATTTTTACTTCTTCGATTCTTGTTAAGTGAACTCCGTCGGGAGCCCGGTCCCGATCTGTACCGGGCACTTTTTGAATGATTAATGAAATTGTTTTACACAACTTGACTCGCTCGGTTTGTCGTATTTATCTTTGTTTGTATATCGGTCGTCCTTTGCCCGACCCATTGGCCTAGTGGCCTGGTCGTTCATGTCCCGACCCATCGGCCTATTTGCCTCTAAAAAATTCTTCGGCCTTTTCATTCGGGACTTGCCCGACCGTTTGGCCTTGTTCGGCCTATTGGCCTCTAAAAAATTCTTCGGCCTTTTAATTCGGGACTTGCCCGACCGTTTGGCCTTTTGCCGCCTATTGGCCTTCAAAAAATTCTTCGGTCTTTTCGTTCGGGACTTGCCCGACCGTTTGGCCTTGTGCGTTCCTTCCTTCACCCTAGCCCCCACACTGTTGTGCACACGAGGCACGATTGAGTGCGACAGTGGAAAGAAGTTAGACGGATCGGGGATATCTTGGTATAGCTCTGGTTTCCCCGATCGATGGCGTGACCCAAGTGTCCGCTGAAGATGAGTGCATTAGCCGGTCGTTAATGTTCGGCAGGCCAAGAGGTAGATGGCTATTAGAGCCAATTAGTTGTACACCCCTATCGGTCGGGACCGAGGGAGAGGTGTTATGTGGGGCGAAAAGCCCCTCTTCCTTCGTTGATGCTAAGTCTCGATCGGGTAGATTCCGAGCACGACCGGTTGATGAAGCAGATTTAGAACAATCTACCTCCTACTTAAGCAATTGAAATAACCAATCGGGCCACTGTGTGCAAACGGTCGAGCAATCACTGATCGTATATACATTAATATTTTCCGTTTGCAGACGGTTAATAATTTACAAATATACAGATGATAAGCGATGGACGGGCCCACTTGCAGGTTTAAGCCCCCACTCCATCTATAATTACAAAAATGACTAATGTCTAAATAAAACGAGGTGCTCGGAATTCCACGTGCACTCGATCTGTCTCCCGGTCGTTGTCTCTAACCGGTAGGTTCCCGGCTGCACGACGGCCGTGATGATATACGGACCTTCCCAATTTTGAGCTAGCTTTCCCCCTTCCAAAGGCTGACTTGCCTCCCGACGGCGTAGAACGTAGTCTCGGACTTAGAAGTACCGAGGGTTAACCCGAACGTCCTTCGAACTCTTCACTCTCTTCTGATACTCGGCCATACGCCGAGCGGCTAGCTCTCTCTTTTCCTCGATCCCGTCAAGATCCACAACCATAGAATGTTCATTTTCCTCGGCGTTGTAAGATCGCTCCCTAGCGGTCGGGATCCATGCCTCGATCGGGAGTCGAGCCTCGGTCCCATAGACTAGGGCGAATGGTGTCTCCAAAGTTGCTTCTCTTGGGGTCGTGCGATAAGTTCAGAGAACATAAGGGAGCTCATCGGCCCAGCTACGACCGGCAGAATGCAACTTCTTCTTCAGACCTTCCAAAATTGTCTGGTTGGCATTCTCGACTTGTTCGTTTCCCTGGGGGTAAGCCACTGACGATCGGATGGAAGTTGTCCTGATCGCTGCAAGAAAGTTCTGAAAGTATTGGCTTACAAACTGTTGGGCGTTGTCGCTGATTAGATGAACGGGCATGCCGAACCGGGAAATGACATTCCGCCAAAGAAACCTAGCACATTGTTGGGAAGTGATCGTGGCTAATGACTCGACCTCGATCCACTTGGAGAAATAGTCGATGGCGACAATGACGAACCGTCTCCGACCAGATAGTTGCGGGAATGGCCCCAAAATGTCCACCCCCCACCTAGCAAAAGGAATTGCAGTCGTGACCGGCTGGTAGAAAGTCGCCGGTCGTCCAGGCATCCGAGCGAATAATTAGCACGTCTCACACCCTCTTGCAAGCTTCTCACAGTCTAGCTGAAGAGACGGCCAGTAGTACCCGATCAGCATAATACGGCGAGCTAGTGATCGGCCTCCTTGATGCGACGAGTAGATGTCCGAAGCGATTCCTTCATTACCAAATCAGCTTCGGATGCAGTTAAACAACGCATGAGCGGGCCTCCATATGACCGCCTATACAGACGACCGTCTTGGACCTGAAACCTTGGAGCTCTGAGTTTGGCCTTCCGAGCACGCTGGGGGTCGTCTGGTAGCCGACCGTGCTGGAGGTATTCCATCAAATCTGTGATCCAAGTATCCTCCGCCGGTTGAATGGGTGCGATCGGCAACCGGCGAATGCTGTGCCTCGGGATCACTAAAATCTGAGCAATTTTAGACATGTTTTCCGTGGCATCTTGTGCCAACTTAGACAAGATGTCCGCATCAGCATTGTCGAGTCGGGGAACATGTCGAATGGTGTATCCCCGGAACAAGGTGAGATTCTCCATAGCAAGGTCCCGGTAGGCTTGTAATCGCTCACCATTTACTTCATAGTCACCCAGGACCTGACCGACCACAAGCGCAGAATCTGTCTGAGCCCGGATGTACTCAGCCCCCAAGTCCCGAGTGCATTGCAGGCCATTGACAAAGGTCTCATACTCGGCTTCATTATTGGTCGGATGGAACTGATACATTAATGCAAAGTATACCTTGAAACCCTCCGGGCTCGTGACCACGACCCCTCCTCCTGCTCCTTTTTTGCTACTTGATCCATCGGTGGCCAATGACCACCACGCCGCCTCGGGGTCCTCAACCTCCGGGGGTCAGGTCTCCTGAGCGGTGCACTCGACCAAGAAGTCTGCCAACGCTTGACCCTTTATTACTGCTCGTGGTCGGTATTCAATGGCATACTGAGTCAACATGAGCGCCCACTTAACTAAGCGCCCTGAAGAAGAAGCGGTGCGGAGTACTGGTTCGATCGGCTGATCGGTCAACACATGGATGGCTCTACCTTGAAAGTAGGGAGCTAACTTCTTCGCAGCTATGTATAGAGCGTATACGACCTTCTCTAGCCGGGAGTACCGGAACTCGGGACCATGGAGCGCATGGTTCACATAGTAAACCGGTCGCTGGACCCCTTCCGAATCGGTTCGGCACAAAACTGCACTTACTGCTCGATCGGATACGGCGAGATAAATCTCTAGCTGTTCCCCGAGCTCTGGCTTCGACAGTACGATCGGCGACATAAGATATTCCTTCAACTCGTCGAAAGCCGCTCGACATTCATCGTCCCAGACGAATCCATTTACTTTGCGCAATACCTTTAAGAATGGTAAGGCGTGCTCGGCTAACTTGGAGAGGAAACGGCTCAAGGCTGCCAACCGACCGGTCAATTGTTGAACTTCCCGAACGGAAGTGGGCGATTGCAATCCAGAATAGCCTTGACCTTGGCCGGGTTGGGCTCGATCCCTCTTTTAGTCGTCATATAGCCAAGGAATTTCCCCGTTTGAAACGCAAATGTGCACTTGTTAGGGTTCAATCTCAGCTGGTACCTCCGCATAATTTGAAAACATTCTCGGAGGTCCCGAGTGTGGTCGGCTCGGTCCAGACTCTTGACCAGCATATCGTCTATGTATGCTTCCATCGTTCGGCCCAAGAGATCCTCAAAGAGCATGTTGACCATCCTCTGATATGTTGCTCCCGCGTTGCGAAGGTCGAATGGCATCACTCGATAACAGTACAGCCCATCCGGGGTCACAAAGGCTGTCTTACTCTCATCTTCATGGTGCATCATTATCTGGTGATAACCCTTAAAGGCATCCATGAAGCTCATGAGCTCGGCCCCGGCCGTTTCATCGACAATTTGATGAATGCTCGGGAGCGGGTACAGGTCGAGCGGGCATGCTTTGTTGAGGTCGGTAAAGTCTATGCACATCCTCCATGCTGGGGGCTTGGGAACAAGAACAATATTTACCACCCACTCGGGATAGATAACAGGTCGGATGTGCTCGATTGCCGCTATCTTTTTGACCTCTTCTCTCACGAACTCTCGACGATCGGAAGATAAATGCCGCGCCTTCTGAACAACCGGCTTTGCCGCGGGATCCATGGCAAGTTTGTGGCAAATGACTGTACGGTCGATCCCGGGCATGTCCTCGGGCCCCCATGCAAAGATATCGGCAAATTCCCGAAGGATTGCCAGTACTTCCAACCGTAGCTCCGGGGTAAGGGCCCGACCAATCTTGATCTTCCTGTCCGGTCGGTCCTCGGACAAGGGAACTTTTTCGATTTCCTCAGAAGGTTCAGGTTGGTCCTTCCGATCACTGGTAGCTTCCTTCACGATCGTATTCACCCGGGAAGACGTGCTATATCACGCTTGTTGATGGCCTGGGTGTAACATTTCCTCGCGGATTGGACATCTCCGCGTACCACGCCGACCCCGTTCTGGGTGGGGAATTTCATGCATAGATGGGGCATTGAAATAATCCACCGATCTTCATTATGGCCGGTCGGCCCAAGATGATGTTGTGGACGCAGTGCAAATTTACCACAACAAACTCCAACTCGGTCTTAACAGATTTTGGCGGGGTGCCGATCTCGACCGGGAGCGTGATTTTTCCTTCGGGGCGAATGAGCGCCCCGGTGAATCCCGACAAGGGTACGCCGACCGGAATCAGCTCGCTCTTGTCCAAGTTAAGCTTTTCAAATACGTCCAAATAAAGGACGTTGACACTGCTTCCCGTGTCCACCATGACTCTGTGGACATCGGTCCCGTTGACATCAATTGTGACCACGAGGGATTCTAATCCGTGGTCTCCGCTGTTAGGCTGGTCCTCCAAGGTGAAGGTGATGGGCTCCATCTTCAGCATTTTCCCGGTATCACGGGAGTCTACGATCGCGACCGGGCAATTCTCCTCGGTCGGGAGGCGTCCTCCAAACCGCCAAAGATCACATGGATGGTCGGTTTGGCCGCCGGTCGGCTGCTGGATGGAGGGTCCAGGTCTCTGCGGTCTTGACCCGACCGATCTGAACGGTCTGAACGATCAGAGCGATCTGAGCGGTGGTGAGAGCGCCTGTGATCTCTCCGATCGATATCCTTTTTTGTCTCTTCCCTTTTACCCACACACTTATTCAACTTTCCCAGACTCAGCAAATCTTCCAATAGCTGCCTTAAGTGTGTGCACTCCTCCGTGTCATGCCCGGCACAACGGTGATAAGCGCAATGCTTAGATTTATCCGGTCCATCTTGCCCGGGATAAGGGAGGCGAACGAGATTGCAAGACTGGGCGTACTGCATAGCTTCCGCCGCCGATCGGTTCAAAGCCGTAAACTCGCCAGGCCGAGTGCAGGGTCGGGGATGATCATCACCCGATCGATGTTCCGCCCGACGGGTGGGTTTGCGGGATGAAGTCCCGACCTCCTGCGATCTCTTGACGGCGTTTGCTTCTCCGGCGTTAGCGTAATCCGTCACTCTTCGGAGGGCCTCTTTATACGTGGTCGGGGGATGGAGGATGAAGTCCGGGTATAAATAGCCGGCCCGAAGGGAAATATGGAGCATATGGATGGCAGTAAGGTCATCCATCGGTTTAACCTCCTCGACCGCGGCTTTCCACTTGACAAAAAATTCGGATAAGCTCTCCCCCTCTAACTGCTGGCCTTCTCCAAGTACATGTAGGGCTTTCTCACAATCTTGGAAGTAACGAACTTCCGCATAAACTTCATTGCCAAAGTGGCAAAATCAGAGATGGAACCCGGCTACAATGTACAAAACCACTCCACCGCACGACCGGAAAGCGTGGAGTAGAAAGCCCTACACATCACGGCGTCAGACACGCCCATCATCATCATGTTGCCGTAATAAGTGTTGACATGGACCTCAGGGTCCGTTCTCCCATCATAACCCTTGTTGCCCGGGACTTGCAGATCGAGCGGGTAAGGCTGGGCCATTATCTTCGCCGTGAAGGGTGTCCTCAGCAAGGAGGCTGATTGATCGACCAGGGGCCTCATTGCGTGCTCGTTTCGAAACCGAGCGAACTCTGCTTGGAAGTCGTTGAGCAGTCCTCGGGTCTCATTAAGCTCAATCATCTGTGTCTGGGCCGGTTCCCGGGCACGTCGTCGACGGTGTGATTTTGACCCACTATGCCCAGATGATCCCTCCTGGCTGGCCTCTCTCATCGGTAAATCTACTAAGCGCCGGCTCGGGTCCTGTGGTCCCAATCGTTGACGCATGGCTGGTCGGAGCCGCTCGAACGCCACTTCCCGATTGGCTTATACTTCGGGATCTTCCGCCAGGGCTTGCATTTCCGGCTGTACCTGCTGGGCCTGCCGTGGTACCTCCATGGCCTCGGCACCTTGCGACCCCAACCTCGAACGAGCCGAGCGCCTAGCCCGAGAAGTGGGCTGAAGCTCCGGCTCAGTCAGGATAGTCGGGTAAATCGGAGGAGCGGAGGCTGGAGCCGTGTGCACATGCATATACTGGGGATAGCCGGTCGGGGGTGTGTAGTACATCGGCTGATCGGGCCAGTACCCATATTGTGGAGGTGGGACCGGGTACGGATACTGCCCAGGGAAAGGAAACTGCTGACCGGGAGGTGGATATCCCGGTTGAATATAGCTGACCGGTTGCTGGGCGGCCGGGTATTGTGCCGCCGGGTGAGGCGGTGACTGGTTGAGGTTGAGGTCTACGGTTTGACCTTGATACTGAGTGGGCTGATGATCGGATGAGCTCACTACATTTGCTTGATCATCGCTTAGAGTGTGATACATGAATGGATACATTGTGAGAGATAGAACCGGTGCTCGTCAAACGTTAGCTTTCGTGCACGGGTCCACACAAACGGCGCCAAAATGATAGTACTAATTCCACCTAATGCGGTCAAAGTAAGAAATACGACCAAGTCAAGGCAAGTAAAGTCTTTTATTGATCGTGTAGAAGGACCTAATACAATCTAAATGACTATTCCGAGGGCCGACTGACTGCGGTCGGGCAGCTCTGTAAATAGCCTATCGATCGTTCCAAAAGTCCCCCACACTGTTGCCGCCGTGGGTATTTATAGCCGCTAGGCTGGAGACACAATTTCGGCCGGCCGGCATGTAACCCACGTAGCAACCACGTGTCTCCACCCCGCGAGCCCTGCCTGTCAACGTGTAACGTTGCCATGTGCTTCTTCCCAACTCTCTCATCCAAAACCCATCGATCGGGTGTTGAAGACGTTGGTCGGGAGATGCACCGGTCGGGTCCGACCGGGTTCCTTCAGGAATATCCGACCTGTAAACCTGCATAAACGACAATAAAACATGTGGCATGTCGGTCGGTGTATTTCCTATTTTTTTTTTAATGACTACTCCCGTCGGGGTTGGTACGCGAGGTCGGGCCTCGTTCCCCCTTAGGGTGCGACCCCCTTAGGGGCTCTTTCGTCGGGGTTGGTACGCAAGGTTGGGCCTCGTGCCCCCTTAGGGTGCTATAGCCGCTCCGTCCTAGCTCTTTGAGCCTAGGTACTTGGGCTCTTCCGTCGGGGTTGGTACGTGAGGTCAGGCCTCGTGCCCCCTTAGGGTGCGATAGCCGCTCTGATGTATTCGACGACGGATGCATCTCCTTGGTGAAGAGATTGCTGCTGGCCGAGTAGGTTTAAGCCACGAGACTGGGACGACAACACCAGGGAGCCTACGACGGCGGTCCAAACTGCCTGGCTGGTGTGATTTCTGATGGCCAACAACATCACCTCAACAGATAATGACGACATAAGCATGGACAAGAGAGGCTGATCCTGTCGAACCCAAGCTCGATGTGCGGGATTCGATTGCGCCGGCGTACCATCGTCACTGTCGGAAAGAAAAGCTGACAGCGGGACATCGATTTGTACCATCAATGAACCCCATCAAATCATGACCATCAAGAAAAGGAACAACTTGTGCTCTCCAAAACAGGAGGTTCTTATAAGTCAGTTTTATACTAATAAAGTTGTGAGTGATGGACAAAGAATTCACGGTCGATGTGACCGAAGAGATACTACCAGGTCCGACCTCGCGTACCAACCTTGACGGAAGAGCCTAACGGCCTGGTGTCAAATTACTTCGGTCGAAGGGCAATCACCCTAAGGGGGCATGAGGTCCAACCTCGCGTACCAACCCCGACGGAAGAGCCTCACGGCCTAGTGTCAAATGACTCTGGTCGAAGGGCTATCACCCTAAGGGGGCACGAGGTCCGACCTCGCGTACCAACCTCGACGGAAGAGCCTAACGGCCTGGTGTCAAATGACTTCGGTCGAAGGGCTATCACCCTAAGGGGGCATGAGGTCCGACCTCGCGTACCGACCCCGACGGAAAAGCCTAACGGCCTGATGTCAAATGACTTTGGTCGAAGGGCTATCACCCTAAGGGGGCACGAGGTCCGACCTCGCGTACCAACCCCGACGGAAAAGCCTAACGGCCCAGTGTCAAAAGACTCGGGTCGAAGGCTATCACCTTAAGGGGGCACGAGGTCGACGTCATTTGCCACTCGACGGAAGAGTTTATGGACCTAGACTACCCTTGGTCAAATAACTACATACTACATAAAATGAAAAAATAAATAAAATCATGCGAGCAAAAATCTAATAAGCGACCCTGCGTCGTCCAGAAAGCCCGCTCTCGAACGGAGAAGACATGAATCACAAAGCTAAAAGCTTAAAAGGTGTTGGAATAAGCGAAATATTCTTTCAAGTGGACCCTGAAGCATTCATCCAAGCATGGAGCCCGAGCAGTTTCAATTGGGCCAAACATTTACTCTCTCTCGTTGTCGACAACTCGCAACTCAGAGAGTGGGGGACTGATGATGGATATATTAGAAATGGCCCAATAATAATAGAGACCCGGGGTCTGGGATGGCAATTTATGTCCTGCACCAGGGCGCGCGTTGCATTGTGCGCCCAGATGCAAAACGACGTCGTTAATTTTTTTTTTTTTTTGAAATTTCGCTACCCAGTGATTGGCAGTTAATTTTACTTAGAAAATCTAATGTTCAAAAATGTACATAATGTTATACTAGAATACACATAATTGTATACATGAATGTACATAATTATATAACAAAATACACATACTCTTTTTTAAAAGATAATACACATAATCTAACATAATACATAATAAACATAAACTTTTAACATAATACACATCAACTCTTAACATAATACACAAAAAATTCCTGATTCGGATGTACATAATTGTATAAAAAAAATGTACATAATTGTATAAAAAATGTACATAATAAAAAATATACATAATTGTATAAACAAATATACATAATCATGTCAACTTCCTACCGCGCCTCCCAAAACGACGTCATTTTGGGAGGCGTGGGGCGCACAGTGCACTGTGCGCCGTGGTGCAGGGTATAACGATTGGTCTGGGATGTATAACTCGAGCAGCCCACGAAGACTCTCAAACCCGAAGCCTGCCTACGGGCCCAGAATGATGGGCCTTGACTTAGTCTCACGGCCCACCACCTGGGCTTGGACTTAGTCATACGGCCCACCGCATGGGCATTAACTTAGTCTTTTGGCCCATCGTGAAATTAGCGAGTTAGTTAGGGTTGTTTTGTATAAATAGGCATGTGTTTGTCCTATTAAGGGATCACCTTCTATCTTGTCTTAATCTTCTACTGTAATAGCGTTACACCTGTTGTAATCCGCTTATCAATTCACTATTCAATACGATATTGTCCCTGTGACATTCGTCTATCTTGTTACTCTGCCTATTGCGTTATCAATTTACTATTTTCCGTATACGTTCTTATCCGGATTTAATAATAAAATATAATTATTATATATTCAATCAATTTATTGTGATGTCATATGTATAATTTATTATCATATATATTTAATCGATTTGTTTATTACAATAATACTTTATATTAAAATATAATTTGTAGACCGTGCATTGCACGGATACAATATTAGTTCTTAGAAAAATACAATTAGATGAGTGGCGGTGAAACTTATTCATCACTGGAGGAATTCTTTAGCGTTCAATACTCTATTGGCATAGTATATGAAGCTAATAGTATCAGTGACCTAAAGATTTGAACAATACCAATAATATGAAAGTATTTTTGGTTGTTTATTTAGTTATGACAAGTTGCATTCGTTGGACAACATGTAACATTTACATTATGTCACCATTAAGTGGTGCAAGTTAATAGGCCATTTATGGCCATAATGTTGTGGTTTGAAACGGAAGTAACGGTTTCCGTTACTTAACCTATAATGATGGCACGTAGGTTATATATGTGTGTATGGTCCTCCCACTGCTCCTGTAATTTGTGACTACACCATCTAGTAGAATAGGAGACCAAGTGGTAGACAAAATCAGCTCTTTACTGTTCTTCAAGCAATCCAATGGAGGTATCAACTATGGTTGGAGGTATGCTTGATCCTATGCTTCCGCTATTGAGGTTAGATTATATGAAATATGTCTACTTCATTTGTGCATTTCTAACATTTGGTATCAGAGCCTGTATAATCTTTGCCTAGTTGGTTAAATTACATAAACATATTTTGTATAAAATATTGAGGTTTTTGTTGCCAGTGGAATTGTAGCAATTTCAGTGTATATTTTTTGAACGAATTCTGTAGTTAGCAGCATCCAAATCCAAAAATTCTAGTGATAGGAAGATTTGAACCCAGGCGCTTGGATTACCAAATCAGCGCCTTGACCACTCCACCGCTTTGTTGTGTTCATGCATTACTTTTGCAAATCACATACATATACATAATTTGTGGCCTTTTAAGAGTGATTTTGCCTTACAAGTATATTACTGTGCATATGCTGGAACAAAAATATTATTATAATAATATACCTGGTTTTGTTACTGCTCTTGCCTGGAATTGTTGTTGTTTTCGTTTTCCGGTGAGCATCTGTCGAGGGTATGAGCATCGTGGGGTGGTTGTGGCCGGAGAACTGAGACAGCGGAACAATGGCCACCGTCTATAATGTCGAATTTTGAAGTCCCTGGAACCTTCATAAGGCCTGGACAGGTGAGGCATTCTTCGCCACTGTAGTTCACCTGGGGTTGCGACGAATCGGAGTTCCGGCAGTTGGCAACAGATGGAAGGTGACCGGCCGTCTATGGATGAAGAAAATGGTGCAACGGTCTTGTATGGAGCTTTGCCGCTGAGAGGACAACACTATGGGGTGTGTGGCTTTGGTTGGCATAAGGAGGCTTCGATTTGACCTCTGGCATGACGGCGGGTTGATCGCAGTTAGGCCATCATGGCTTCGCTAAACCGGCAATCCGGCATCCATGGTTGAAGGCGGGCAGCGCTAAAATGCTGCGATTTGGTCACCGACATCGGTTCGGTTTGAGAGTTTCGGCTGAACATCGTTGTCCAAGCAACAGCGAAGGGAGAATGCGACGGCCGTTGCGTTCGTCCGGTGGCTGCTGCAGTCTTCCGATGGGGCGACGTGAACGCTGAAGACATGCAATTAAGGTTTGTTTTAATACTCCCCTTTTAATTTCCACGCGTTTTTTATGGCTAGCTTGTGTAACGGAACTTGTATTTCAATCATAAATTAGATTTCAATGCTTAATACTTAATTACCATATTTTCTAAGTAATTACCTTTTTTAAAAATGCTCAAGATTAGTCATTTCATTAATGGCATGCATTATCTTTCATTTTTCGTTGCTAATATGGTAATAAAGTTTAGTCCAATTGAGCCTTTATATGTATACAATTTTTGGCTTTCGAATTGTGGCTGGAGTTGGACCTGCATTTGATATGTTGTATAAGAGTTGTTTTTATTACCATAATTTGTTACAATTATTAACTGGTAATTCAGCTCAATATTGGCATGTTTCGATTTAATTGAAAGCCATTAGTTTTGAGTAAATTTTGTTATTATAATGGTAATAATATTTTGTCTTTAAACTGCTTTTGTTTATGCCTTTATCTGGTCTCATTACAGTTGAAAAATGTTGGTTATTATATTTTTTCAACTAATAATTTTCGGATTTTAATTTTATTAAGTTGTAAAAATTATCCGAAAGAAACTTTTCTAAAGGCTTGCGGTTTTTGTGATTGTTTTTCTTTTTTTTAAGTCTCCTAATTGTTATAATATATGTCATGTGATGATTGTGGCTAGTTATTGTAGTTATAAATTTCTTGCAATTTTGCCATAATTTGACAATTTTTATGGAGTATGCATGATTTTGAATCATATTTTTGGAAAAGCATATGATTATGACAATTGAATATTATTTTATTATTGTCATAATAATTTAAATTATGAAGTTAAGAATCATATTTTGAAATTCTTTTGAATTTACTTGTCCAAAACTTTTATGGTAATAATGATGATATTATGTAACATTTAATAATAATGATGATTATCATTATTATAATTAAATGTTGTTCGGTTACAATTAAGAAAATTGATTATTCCGTTATTACTGTTATGTAATAATTATTAGAATTATTATAGTAATAACGATTATTGATTTTTGAACCGATGGATCAATGTTTTGTGCCATTACTATCATTATTTGTTTTGGATTTTGATAGTATGATTTGAAATCATAATTTTGAAACCATTTCATTTTTGATCCAAAACATATGTGTTAATGATGATAATGTTATAGTTATTTCTATTAAATGTCAGAGGTTACGATTGAGGAAATTGATTGTTCAATTATGATTGTCTCGTAATTGTTATTACAGTAATAAAGCTTTATCGTTTTTGAACTGAGGAATCAATATGTCGTAACATTGTTATCATTATTGTTTTTGGATTGTGATGCCCGCTTTGATTGAGTATGAATATTTGATTTTATATTCACATTTTTAAGTTTATTTTATGCATATAATTAAATTAAGTGCATAATATTATGGTTTAAATTATGCAATTTAGTTTTGTGAGAATTTAATTTGTGAATGTCAACATATCGTATGGTTTTGATATGGTTAGAATTTACAATTTTAAGCTAGTTCTCATAAAGTTTACTATATGCATTGAATCATTTTTGTATTAGGCCTACAAGTTAAAACTTTTCAATAATTGAAAAGTATATGGTTATTATAAATTATTATTCAAATTTTATAATCCCTAAAGTTTTGGATTTATGTTTTTATTTGAATAATAGTTTTATAGCTCATTTTAAATTGTTATTATGATGTACAATTTATTTGGATATGAGCTTATTAATTGAATTTCATACATAATTGTTCACTAGCATATAACATTATATTTTCTAGTTATGTGAATTTAATTATGCCTTTGGAATTGCATAAGATAGGAATTATAATAATTCCTTGTTAAGGTGAACTTTGTGTGTGGAATAATAAACGGTAGTGCATTATGTTTAAGCACCTTTAGACCGTTTAGAATGTTCACTTAAGATTAAAAGTTTTTCCATAGGTGAAATATTAAAGATTTGGAAAAATTGATCGTCAATTATGCCTTTAGTGTGAGAAAACTTGAACCGGTGAAAAGTTTCTCGAGAAGGGGCCAATGTGTTACTAGTTCCCTTGAAACATTACTCTGTCTAAGGAGTTGGTTATTTTTAATGAGGCTCCGTCCCAACCAACTTTCCTGGGAGTACACTTGGGATTGTTTATCATATTGTTGCATAATTGTTTTTAGGCTTTAAAGTTGATGCCTAAGATATTAAGAAAATTATCTAGTGATCTTATAATTTTGATTAATTAAGTAATAGCCACGGTATCTTTGATTAATTGAAATTTTGTGAGATCACATACAGTAGACGTATTGATTGTGATTAATTATATGATATAATAAAATTTAGCCCACAGGCAATTTTGTTATGTTTATATAATTAATTAGGGTAAAAACACCAAACTATGATCATAATTTAGCCCACAGGCAATTATGCATCGGAATATAGTTTTGGTGAGTTTTATCATTATAGATAGGAAGGTAAATTTATTTAACATATGGTTTTAATATAAATAAATTGACATCTTCTATCATAAAGTTATGATATATGTACATATTCAAAAGTATTTTTATGTGTACATTTTGTGGTATTAGTCTAGTTTCTTTTATGTGTATTTTTTATGTATGGAAGAAATTTGGATTAATAGCTTGGTACATTAATATTCTTTTGTGTACAAATATCAAGTGATCGATACAATTTCATAACTGAAATTATTAAGTTATTTTGATCACTTTGTGACTAATTACATAAAGTATAATAAAATCTACCCACAGGAATTTTATTATATTAATGTAAATAGTCAAGATAAAATATTAAATCATATTTCTTAATTTACCCACAGGGGTTAAGAAAAGGAACATGGTTTGATAGTTTTATCATAAAGTTGTAGATGAATCTAATTGAATAAAACTTCAGCCCACAGGCAAGTTTTATGTCACTAGATTCTTCTATCCCCTTTGATAATAATTTTATCATAAAGTTTTAGTTGAGTCTAATCGAACAAAACTTTAGCCCACAGGCAAGTTTTGTGTCACTAGATTCTTCTATTTGATTACCATAAAGTCTCAGTTGAGTCTAACTGAATAAATCTTTAGCCTACAGGCAAGTTTTATGTCACTGGATTCTTCTGTTTAAATTGATGATCAAGATAAAATTTTATCATACCAATTTTAGAATTTATAACTTTAAGGCTAGTTATAATTCTATGTCACATGGGTTGCATTGGCAGCACATGTATTTTGTTAAACTCCAAAACTTTAGTAACTTGAAATTGTTACTGTATGTGGCTTACTTCGTTTTTTCAGCCCAATCACAATAGAGCTTTTGAATTTGGACATGATATACTTTTGGATCCTTATATTGGAATTGTACATATCTAGCCAAATTTCAACTAAAGCAATTTAATTTGTTTAAATAGTTGGAAATTGTGTCTGTTACATGTACATATTTAACATGTCCAACTATGGTGGGGAATTATAATCCTTGTTAAATTAGTTGGACTTGAGGATCATTAGTGTGTATATCATCTATGCTCAAGAATAACTTTATTAGTGGGAGTAATGGTTTGATCAGTGGGAGTGATCATTTAAACGATCAATAAGATGTCCCATTTGATCAGTGGGAGTGATCATTTGGAAAGATCATTAAAGATGTCTCACTTCAAGATTGCTCCACTTCAAGGATAAGACACCTTGCCTTGTTATTATAAAAACAATAGTTCAATTTGTTGAACTAGCTACAAGTTGTGCAACATATTTCTGAAAATGTTGTAACAACATTAATAGTTTTTATTATAACAATGACATTAAGTTTATGGTGAACTATCACGAGTTAGATTCTTTAGCATTTATTGGAGTCTTTTGTCTCATCAAATTGATCCTGGGCCATTAAGATTTAAAAGGTTCAAGATTCAATGTTGAGAGACATAAAGCATGCAAAGACTCATGCATGATGTTGGTTCATATAGATGAATCTTGAGGGTTTTTTGTTTTTATGATGATACAATATTTTGTTGTTTCATAAAGTTACATTGATAAAATCCTCATTATTGCTCTATGACATGAAAGTTGGGCTTCCTTCTTTTTTGGAGATCATTTATAAGGTGTATGTTTAAAGTTCCGTTTGTGGGTTTAGACTCATGAATTTGTTATCTAAGTCGATGGAATATGGACTACTCAATTATTATCTTTGGCTAAGATTAATGAGAGTAGGAGTGGCAGACGTGTCGACTCTGAAAACTTAGCTGTCAGCGATAATATTAAAGATAATGAGTTAGTCGTGCGATATATTAGCATTTTTGCTAATAGTTTCAGATCCCTACTTAATGCATGCTTATAAGAATTTTAGGGATCATAGAGGGTACATAGAACTTATTATGTGACTAATGTTGTACGTACATTTATGTTGTCACCTCTATGTAATTTGGATGGTTTCTCCTATGGTTATGCGCATATTTATTCGAGAAACATCCATAAGGTTGGACCAAGAGTAAACGTAGGGTTTATTCATAAAGGACCTGAGTTGGGAATCAAAATGCATGTGATGCATAGATGGTATTACTCACCTTTTAATTTAGAGGACATACCACTATGATTCATGTTTTTTGATCTTCAACAAAGGTTATGCCAATACTTGCACCAAGTGGAAAATGGTAACATTTTCCATTAATATTGTACAAATGAAGTTGTGCAAGTTTAGTAGGCCAAATTTAGCCATTGCGGCAATAATTAGTTTTTGATAACTAATTATAATCAAGAATGAACATAAGGTTTATTCATTAAGTTTTATACCACATAAGGTACTTAGAGAAGAAGTTACATTGTAACCATAAGTGGATAGTACTCTCATTAAGAGGAACTATCTCTATGGTTCATGTTTTTTGCTTCTTTGAGTTAACACTTGCACCAAGTGGGAGAATGTAACATTTACATTATGTCACCATTAAGTGGTGCAAGTTAATAGGCCATTTATGGCCATAATGTTGTGGTTTGAAACGGAAGTAACGGTTTCCGTTACTTAACCTATAATGATGGCACGTAGGTTATATATGTGTGTATGGTCCTCCCACTGCTCCTGTAATTTGTGACTACACCATCTAGTAGAATAGGAGACCAAGTGGTAGACAAAATCAGCTCTTTACTGTTCTTCAAGCAATCCAATGTTGCAAAAAAAAATTCAATAGATTATCTTTAATTGCAATCGAACATAAAGCTGATATTTAAAGATTTGTGGATGAATTTTAAATGATAATTTTTTATTGACTATTTTATGTTTTGAAAGAATATTATAAATATTTGTTATTTCTTTTATATATTTACAATTAATATATAAAAAGGGGTCCATGTAGAACCTTTTGCACAAGACCTTGATTTTCTCAGGATCGGCCATATTTCCTAATACGAAAAACTTTAAAATGATTTCAGTTTTAATTTGGAATATAAAAAAATAAATTAATTAATTAAAGGTGCTCAAGTTCATTACAGAATCACCATTAAAAGTAAAAATTAGG
Organism: Ipomoea nil; assembly: GCF_001879475.1. Lineage (NCBI taxonomy): Eukaryota > Viridiplantae > Streptophyta > Magnoliopsida > Solanales > Convolvulaceae > Ipomoea > Ipomoea nil. Next base: position 986,106 of record NW_017617687.1, on the reverse strand, counting down.
TGGTGTGAATTTTATTTTCTTTAAAACATTCATTTTTATATTACAACTCTTTGTAAATTTGATTTTCATGCACTTTTAGACAATAAATAAAGTCTAAAGCTGGCTAATAAAAAGTTATATAAAATTAAAATTAACTTTTAAATTTAAAATATGATGTATTATTTATTTTATGATTTTTAAAATATAATGTATTAAATTCATTCTCTATAATTTATCAAGTTGAAATATAAATTATCAAAATATTAGGAATAAAACACTATATATGTTATTGAACTTTCCCAATTAGACAAATTAAACAAAAACATGTAAAACAAAAAGTTTATGCAATTAGCATTACATACTTATCGATTTTTTCTTGTAAGAAGAATCAATAAATTTATTTGTTAAGCTATGTGGTGATTTTTAAAATGTTTTTGCTTACATGGGTATTGTGTAGTGGCCGGTATTGACGTGTCAAATTAAATCTAAAATTTTATTTTAATTATCATCGAAATTTGGAGTGAGATTGCTAATTCCATTCTTCTTCTCCTTGTTAATTAAAGAGGCGAGCACTGCCAAACCTCTTCAAATATAATAGAAGTTTTATTTTTTATTTTTTATTTTTTATTTTAATTTGTGGTTAACTATTTACATAATTAACAATTTTGAAAAATCTTTTTTTTTGAAAGGTGAAAAATCTTTTATATTAAGTAAATTTAAAATATTAGTTGATTACTAGCGTGCGTGCCACCAGGGACGGAGTCAAAGGGGGCAGCTGCCCCCCTCACTCCACTCCCACCCCACCCCATATATAGTCTTTGTATGTGTATATATAGTACAAGTTTTAATATTAGAACAAAAAAACTATGAGATGTTAACAAGAGGTGAGTTGGATTAGGTGGTAAAGCACATATTTTGTAATAATGAGGTTAAGGGTTCAATTCTTGGCATTTAACATAGTTTAATTATTCTTTTTACTCATTGCCCTATGACTTCAACACAGCCACATTTTTAATAGCTTTTTTAAACACACACACACATATATATAACATTCTTTTATATTAATAATAAGATGTGTAATTTTAATGTGTTTTATATTCAAATTATTTTATCAAATTAATTATGTTTCATATTTTGTTATGAATATTTTTATAAAGTTTCGATGTGTTTTATTTTACGTCCATATCCAACAATATTTACAACTATATTTCTTAAGTAATTTATTTATTTATTTTTAAATTATCTCTTTTGTTTTAATGTTTCGCCTTTATTGAAAAAATTTTCTGAATCTGTCTGTACTGTTTGCCCTTACCCCCCCCCCCCCTCCCTCCCTAAACCGACTTTCTGATTCCGTCCCTGCGTGCCACCAACTTATAATTATTATTTACAAAATCTGTGTGTATAATAAATTAAAGATGAGATACGCAAAGCATTTAATATAATGCTCATCTTTCACTAATATAAAAGAGTATTTTCTTCTTTTGTATTAAGAATAACGTTACAAGTAACGGCCGCATATTTGACTACTTTCTACCACAAATATTTGTCATCATATTGGATAATATCAACCTCAATGTTTGTACTTTCATACTGACAAAACTCATCAACTAGTTTCAAAATTTTAAATAAGCTAATTTATAAAATTATTTTCATTATTTTTATAGTACAAATACATTGATAATCATTTCAATTCCACTCTACTACCAACATGCAAAGTACTTTCATCAAAATCCATTACCTACCAAGTATTTGATTCTCATTCTCATTCCAATTCCTATGTCCCATGTGCAAACCAAATTAAACACACCCTTAAACATTCATGTTTTATAACAATTTTAATCACTTTTATTGCATCATATGATAATTATATCTAATTATATTAGTGGGTTATAATCAAAATAAGGTTGCCTTCCTACGTTGGTTATTAGTTGATAGATAATTGAGCACATTCTTCTTCCCAATTTTAATTGAATGGTGATTTTATTTTTTGGAATTTTAATTTTGAAATGCATATAATTTTAAAGTAAACATTAAAAAAAAAAAAACAAAACAAAGTAAACACTATGATAATATTTTATAAAATTAAATGATATTGGTGCATATTTTTTTTTTTAAAAAAAAAAATCTATATTAACTAAATCTAAAAAATGAACCCTTCATAAACTTATTAAAATAAAAAAAAGAAATTAAACTTATATTGGAAGTCAATTGTATGATGGTATTCTGTCGTTATATCGTGGACTGCAATGCATAATCGATTATGCACCGCGCGTTAAAACGGCGCCGTTTCTGCAGTTATAACGGAGTGACATTATAGTGTGTCTAAACTGACACTGTCTCACGTATTATTTTTATATTATCAAATGAAACTGTAGTTATATCAAAATGATACTGTAGTTGTGGTGAAATGAAATTACAGTATATATAAAATGAAATTGAATAACATTTCACATATTTGAGTGTATATTGTACAATGAAGCTGTAATTATATGGAAATGATCATGTAGTTGTGTTTTAATGAAACTATAGTATATATAAAATAAAATTAAATAACACTTTCACATATTTGAGTGTATAAATATTGAATGAAACTGTAGTTATATCGAAATGAAACTGTAGTTGTGTTGAACTGAAACTGCAGTGTATACAAAATGAAACTGAAGAACAGAGTTATTTTTTGTTAAGATTCCGTTTCTTTTCATTAAATAAAACGACGTCGTTTTGATGCGCGGTGCATAATCGATTATGCACCGCGGTGCACGATATAATTTGCCGATGGTATTTGTTTGGGGTGGTACTAGGGCCTACGTGGTAGGCCCATGAGAGCTTTATTAACTAGGCCTAGCAGCTATTCGGTGAGAGCTCAAAAGGTGAGAAGGCCCAAGTATATGGATAGCAATCATTATTGTGTGGACCATGGTTTACACAAGTTGTGTGTATCATATTTTGTCTACTGTAAAATAATGTACATTCAATATAAAAATAATGTACATTCAGTACAAAAATAATGTACATTGTATTCAGGGGATGTACATTATTTTTGTTCTGAGTAAACATTATATTGTATAATGCACATTCAGTACAAAAATAATGTACATTTAGTATATTAAAAATGTATTTTTTGTTAGGGTCCACATAACATTGTGTGAACCATGGTCTACACAATAATTTGCCTATGGATAGTGGCCAGTCAAGATTATAGAGTAATATTTACGATAGTAGTCAAGAATTTAAGAAAGGCAATTATCATCTTACAATTATGGAAGAACAAGACGGTCAACCTATCTTATTTATTAATCTTTCTCAAATATCTTTTACTTGCTAAGTACTTTGTGTTCAAATGGCACATTTGTGATTCTCCTTGATGGAAAGTCACAAGATTGACCCCTTTTGGACTGCATTAGTTAGAAAAAGTATCTCTACCTTGTAATAGAGTTAATAGTATTCTTCTAAATTGTATTAAAAAAAAATTCTTTACTTTATTAAGTCATCTCCACTACACAAATATCTTTATATTTCCTAAATCCATCGACTACCTAAATAATTAAACATTTCCTAAGTCACATCTATATTCCAAATATTCCCTATACCATATATATCCAATTCTCATAAGGAAACCAAATTGTCATATGTACTTATGTTGTACTATTTTTCTACTATAAAAGACCATCAACCAAAGACAAGGAGGCATTTGATTCAATTCAATTCAATTCAATTTTCATTCAAGACACAACAACCTCTCTACACAAATCTCTATCTACCCAAAAAATACCACTCTTCTCCCCAAATTTCATAAAATATGCCTAGCTCGAGAGCTCTATATACAAATTGTACGTGTACCAAGTTACTACAAATAGAGTGAATTTTGACTTAGCACCGTTGTCCAAAAAGGCCTGTGAATTTTACCTTTTAATTTTCATGTTAAAAAATATTGTCTATTTATTTTTCCACTTTAGCTCAATTTATTTATTTTCTATCTCATCATCTACTCCGTTGTCATAAAACCATCAATATTGTTCATATAAAAGGTCACGATGTTGATGAGATTGAAAAGTATTATGTTGTATGTATTGGGAATGAACAAAGATAGGTGTCAATGTGATTGTGGAAATCTTGAGAATGGTGATGGGTGCGTTGATGATATTGGCTACAATGATAAATGAAATAAATCTATCGAGTTCATTTTTTTTTTTTTTTTTTGGTCTTACTGGGCAAATTATGCGGCAAATTATGCTTGTTGGAAAAAGCATTCATAAAGAAGGCTATTTTTACGGACGTGTCTAGATCATGCTTTCTCCTTGTCCGCAAATTAAGAGACGCAGGATCGTGGGATCATTCAACATAATTTTCCTATTATAGCGCATGCTTGTGTGGTGGATATGGAATAATCAATTGAGCTTTCTCACTATAAATTCCCTTTCTCCTGTACAAATAGGAGAGGACACAGAAGACCAGAGAGCTTCCTTCTTCTTCATTTCAATTAAGCTTTCTCACTATAAATTCCCTTTCTCCTATACGAATAGGAGAGGACACAGAAGACCAGAGAGCTTCCTTCTTCTTCATTCTCTCTTCCGTGTCTGAGCATAATATACATATTATAATCTGTGTTTGCCAGTCGGAAGCGTGTCGGCACCGTCACCGGCAAATTTACGCTTTTAAGGTAGTGTTTTAATAAACACGGCACAAAATTCTGTCTATCAGTTTCGAATCCCTCTTCGTATTCTGTCATCCATCACTGCCTTCCTGTTCAGAGTTCATGTTGGCATTGTTACAGCACAAAATCTCCAACAGTTAAAAGCGTAAATTTTTGTGCTTTAACACAATGTCGACAACAGCTATTAAATCCATCGTCGATTTATTAGCATTAACAGTTAAAAGTTGACTGGTCATGAACTGGTGCTGATCTCTCTGAATTAGAAGCCTTTGAGAATTTGTTCTGCACGTCAGGGTCAGAGATGCTCGTGGCTGTAAACGGTGGCGTAAAGTCCATGTCAACGTCAACCCCTCATTGGGCGATGAGTTTGCGCTCCTTGTTCTTGCTAGAGATCATAAGTTTGTGAAAATGAGCCAGCGTTCAGTCAGAGTTTTTGTCTTTGGCGGTTGTTTTCTTCTCATTGACCACTGGAGCTTCGTGTGTTCAATCAAAGGATTACTGCTATTTAGGAATGTCAGTGAGCTTTCACAAGATAACTATGGAAGGCCTGATTTATTATCTCATATCACGCTTGCAGGTTTAAATACTCATGCATGGCGAAAGAGGTAGAGATATGGAACAGAAAGATTGAACACAAGTGATGAAAGTGTTCACTTTTACACGGGTGAATGGGGATTTACAAGTCTTGGCTATTATATATATCTTGCCCACCAGTGAAAGTGTTCATAAATGACGATTGGCTCACGGATTTAACTTCTTCAACTAAAGATGCTGCCAGAAAAAAGCCAATAAAACAAGTATGGTAGTAGGAGTGAAGAATGGGTCTAATGCTTTATCCTTAATTAAGCTAAGTATTATAATGATTTAATATTAATGTGTGTGATTATTATGTTGGTCCCAAAAGAGGTAGGGTGAAAGTATAGAGGGAGGGGGGGGGGGGGGGGGGGAGGGGGGAGTGAATAGACTTTCAAACTTTTTCGCACAGCACAACAATTGCTAAGACAGAGATAAACCAAAACTCTTAACTAGATTGTTAGAGTATGGTGCACAGCGGAAATAAATAAACATAAAGTGTGTGTGAGATTGTGTGAGCAGTATATCTTCGTGAGAGCGAATATGTAAAGAGCAGTATGTAAAGAAAGCAGTAAAGAACACAAGACAATTATAGTGGTTCGCGAGGTGGTGTGATCCTCCTACTCCACTTGCTCTTTTCTCCAAGAGCCAATTCACTATATCTACCACTCCTTGGTTCCAAGATACAATGAATTTCCGTGATCTAGTGCTTTGATCACAAAGCCCGCACTAATCACGCCCAGTGACACCACACTGCTGCTTCGGGTTTCACGTCGCCGCGCTACTATCCCAGGATTTCACGACTCCGCGTTACTTTCCCCCCGTCTTCCACACTCCGGTAGAAACGTATCCCGTGATCTGGTGCTTTGATCACCAAGCCCACACCAATCGCGCCCAGTGCCTCCGACACTGCTGCTTCGGATCTCACAGCTCCGTGTGACAATCCAGGATTTCACAGCTCCGTGCTACTTTCCTCCCTTCTCTTGTTTTGCTCCAAAACAAGTGTTGTCTTGCTTCCAACTTCTGAGACTCTGTAGATGATCTTCAATGATGCGCAGGTCTCTTTGATGAAGATAAACACTCTGGAATGATTTCTCTTGACAGCTCTGAGTGTTTTCTCCTTTTTAATGTATCAAGTAAAGCACTTGATATTTTGCTTTGCTTTGCTCTGTTTAAGAACTCTCAGAATATTTTTCTCTTGAAGCTCTCAGAGTTCTTTTTCTTTTCTCACTTCTCACATGAAGATTTTTGGTATGCTCTGTACCAAATGAGATTTTTGCTCTATGCTCTTTCAAGCTTAATTGCTCTATTCGATCCTTTTGATGGATTCGAATTTTTTGCTCTCTTGTTCGTGAGTTCGTTATCTGCTCTCATCTTCAAGTCTTCACATCTTCATCATTTTATAGCTGGTAATGAGAATCTGTTCGTTGGAAAGAGACGCTCTCATTTTTGAAATCTTGTATCTTTTGTCAGAGATCTTATCTTATCTTCTGCAAAAATGTCAGAAAGAGATAAGCTAGCCGTTGATGGAGTTTCATCTCCATGTAAATGAGCTCCCAAACTTCATCTGATATTCCTCTGTTTTAACGTTGAGTGGAAATATCTGCGTCTCAGTTTTGGTGTAGAATGGCTTCTCTGATTAGCTCTGAAGTGGTCATTGTATCTTTGGGATTCAAAAATAATCTTTATTTTAATCCCATACTAGTTAGACTTTCCTTGTGAGAATATTTTTTTTTTTCACTGTAAGTTCTGCTTCATCTTCTTCATTCTCACGTCTGGGTGTTCTCAGACTTCAAACTGGCTTTGAACTTCCACCCAATTTGAATTTCTCCTTTGTAATTGACACCCAATTTCAATTGGCTTGTAATTGGCACCCAATTTGAATTTCTCCATTGTAATTGGCTCCCAATAGACTTTGACTTGCAATTGGCTCCCAACTGCTCCTGGTGCTTTCAATTGCTTCCCAATTTGAATTGTTGACTTTGACTTTGAAATTGGCTCCCTTTGAATTGTTGACTTTGACTTTGAAATTGGCTCCCAGACTTCTCCTGGTATTGAATTTTATCTCAATTCAATTTGATCTCCATGTCTTCTTTGAATCGGTCCCCAACTTTGAAATTGCATCCCATACTACAACCTCAATTAGCTCCCAATTTCAATTCTACATTGGCTCCCATATTGAATTAATTTCCATGTGAAACTTGCTCCCAATTTCAATTGATTTTGATTTCTCTGAAACTGGCTCCCAATTTCAATTGCTTCGAACTAGCTCCCAATTTCAATTTTTATGAAATCGGCTCCCAATTCCTTTGAATTGGCTCCCAAGTGCAATTGCTTATCTCTTGGTATATTAGCGAACAATCTCTCCGGGGATTATGAAAAATGGGGTTGGTCCACTCTATTAATGGACAATTTCTCCGGGGAAAGAGGGGATTTGGAAAAAGGTTACACTGGAAATATTCTTTTTATTGCTTCGACCAATATTCCCAAAAAAGTGGATCCTGCTCTAATAGGCCCGAATAAATGAAATACATGCATTAAGTTACGAAGGCTTCTTATTCCACAACAACGAAAGTACTTTTTCACTCTTTCATATCCCTACTATATGAGGGATTTCACTTGGAAAAGAAAATGTTCCATACTAACGGATTCGGGTCCATAACCTTGGGTTTCACTATAGGAGATCTTGTAAGACTTACCAATGAGGTCCTATCGATTATTATTGCAGAGAAAAAAGATATTCTAGACACTAATCTAATTAGATACGCTCTTTTTCGAAAAACTTTGACTTTGCGATCCCCGGTAAGATCGGTTAAGGATCCTGGGATCCTTTTCTATCAGATAGGAAGGGCTGTAGCACAAAATGTACTTCTAAGTAATTGCCCCATAGATCCTATATCTATCTATATGAAGAAGAAATCATGTAACGAAGGGGATTCTTATTTGTACAAATGGTACTTCGAACTTGGAACGAGCATGAAGAAATTCACGATACTTCTTTATCTTTTGGGTTGTTCTGCCGGATCGGTCGCTCAAGATCTTTGGTCTTTACCCGGACCCGATGAAAAAAATGGGGGAATTGGCTCCCAAGTGCAATTGCTTCCCAATTTCCACTTGTAATTGGCGCCCGAAGCTTAAACTAGCGCCCAACTCCATCAGATTAATTTAATTTGACTTCTCAAATTTTACCTTGTAAAATTATTAATGGTGAGTTTCAAACTTGAGCCATTTCGGATAATATATCAAGCATCATCCACTTCGTCCGTACAGCTTTTGATTAAATCTCCAATCACATTTGATGTACTTCTTTCTTTCCATAGATGCTTGATCTCCAAGTCAATTTCATGCATTCTTCCAATATTAATTTTCTTCACGAAAATTCTTCTGGGATATCTTCTTTGAGTAGTAGCGACGTGAATATTGTATCATTCATCTTCTTCTTCAATTTGTCATTTTCTCCAGACAAATTCTTGATTTTCGGCTTTATATCTTCTTCTTCTATTTTCATCCATTTTCCTCTGTTTTTCTCTTTTCATAATTAAATAATTTCCCGATCATGGTCTAAGACTCTACTAGACCTATGAAATAAAATTGGGGGATCTACAAATACAAATTTGGCATATCAAAACCATTACACTTTATTCCTAACAATTTCCCCCCTTTTGATAATGCCAAAACCTATACTCAGTCATTGGCTTTAAGTCTTTGAAAAATAATCTTTTTGCTCAATTTTATTTGACAAAGCCAAGATGAGTTTAACAAATGGTTTTCTAGACACAATCAAAAGAAACTTGTGAATTAAATTTTTAGACAAGCTCATAAACGCATCTTGAATTATTTTTATTTTGATTATCATCAATTTTTAATTTTGTCGTGCGTTTGACATATTTCTTGTCTTTTAATTCACGAAAGTCTAATTACATTAAACAAATAAAATTAAAGACTCAAAATAGACCATGGGAAATTATTATTGATATATCTCGAATTTATAGAGAAAAACGCAACAGAGGTTCGAAAACAGAGAATATCAGCTTAAGAGAATTTTTAGATTACCTTCTGGGTTTCTTCACACCAAAGTCTTTCTTCAAAATTTCCTTGACATGTTCTCTGAGCTTGAAGAAATCATCTTTGAACTTTGCATTCTGAAATTTCTTTGTAAGCTGTCCGACCATGTAATGTCCAAAAGCTTCTTTGATGTTGTTACCCGGAAGAACTCCGTTTTCCCACCATAAGACACATTCTTTGAAGCTTCTTTCTTCTCCAAGATTCATGCCCATATTTCCGGTGAAATCTCTTAGTTCATACCACATCTCGGTTCTTTTCCTTTTGCCTTCTTCTTCTTTATTCTTTTCCGAGATCCATTGGGCTTGATCGGCTGCAGGCCATTTCTTGATCATGCTTAGTAAATTTTCTTTGGTCCATATTGTTGTCTGAGTGGCGGTACCCTTAGAGCATTCGAACCAGCCACGCTGTTCAACAACCTTTGATGTACTCGTACCAAGACTAGGATTCGCGAACTGAGCAAAACCAATCTGAGATGGTCCTTGTGAGGATTGTCCGCGGCTTCGGCCTCTACCTTGAGTAGACATTACTGGCTGTTGTTGACTTCCAAGAATAAATTCTTGTTGTTGCAATGCCAAGTGACTGAGAATTTCTTCCCCCCTTTTGGCGTTATCAACCAAAAATGCAAGGGTCTTAAAATCTCGGTCTTGGTTTGCCTTCACAGTTTCAACATTATTGTGTGTTTCAATGGAAACGGTTTGCACGTTGTCCAGCTTGTTTGTTGTAACTGCGAGTTCAGCTTCAAGTTTGTTGATTTGGCTTTCTTGATCTTGAATTGCCTTGATTTGTCGCAAGTGACGTTCGTTGTGAATCTTTTCAGCTGCTTCACGCTCCTTCTTCATGAGCTGAATGACTTCAAGTAAGCCTTTCGTCACTTCTCCTTTCAAGATTCTTTCTGCTTTGTCAATCTGAGTCTTCAAAGAATTTTGATGCTCCATTAATTCTTTCAGATTGACTCGAATATTCGTGTGTTGTTGTTCTAGCATTTGGTTTTGTTCAACCAATTTTTCTCCAACAGTTTGACAAACAACATCATTGGATTCGGCCACTTTGGCAAATAAAGATGAAAATATGCCATCATCTTGATCATTCATCTGCACAAAGTTTTGAGGGGATCCGAATGGATTTTTATTCGGATCTGTGAGAATAACTGTGTCAATAAGTTGCATCCCTTCTTCTTCAGGTGATTCGGCTTCTTGATTGAGATCACCAATTTCTTCTTCTAAGACCTCTGTTCTCGTGTAGTTCTCTGTAAATAAATCTTCATTTTCTAGAACAGGGTCCATGGTAGGCATGGTAGACTCGGTATGGTGTACCGGCAATACACTGGATAAATCCTCTGTGATTTGCAGTCTATTCTCAGTAGCAACTTCTACTGCAACTTCCACTGGTATATCTCTTCTTCTTTCTTCTGACACTTGTTCTCTTATTTCTTCTCGTACTGACACTTCTCCTCTTAATTCTTTTCTTCTTTTATCCCTTTTTTTTTTAATTCCTTTTTATTTTTATTCATATATTTTTTGTGTGTCTTTTTGGCTACGAAACTTTTGATCTTTTTATATACGTAGGGATTTTTCATTTTGTAGGAGAGAGAGGCAGAGAGAAAATAGAGATAGACAAGACCAGTAGCAAAAACTTCCAAAAAAAATTTTATTTATCTCCTTCTTAGGGAGAAAGAGAGATAACATTTTTGGATCAGGTCACATCACATATTCAGGCTTCATCAGTAGAGAGACCAGCGCCGTGATTAGTCTCAAGATCAGCATGCGGTGGAGACGGAGAACTTGATTTCAGAGTATAGAATAATCCGGGTTCCATTGAGAGTTGAGCAGATCGCTTGAAGCTGCGGGTTAGAGGACGAGAGGACAGTGGTGATGGCGTCGAGCGTCGTAGCTGCACTGCTGAGACTTTCGGACCTTTTTGAACTTGATCCTTGGTCGGTGGTTGTCCTTCCTCTTCTTCAGAAATTAGGATGAGAGGATCGCTAGGTGTGTCTCCAACTTCATGTCCTCCATTTGCAGCACGTCGAGCCCTCAGCATCGCTTGTCTTGCTTGCTCGGCCACTCTCCTGGAAGATTTTCTATTTTCTTGATTCTTTGGAGTCATCGAAGCCTGCAAAAAAAATAGATACAAACAAAAGAAATCTCCACACAGATTTGTTTGCTTCAGGTCCTAATTTATAGGCCTAGGAAGGTGCTAGAACCGTGTGGGCTAATGATGAAAGGGTTGAAAGGGTTTCCTTTGGATATAGCCGACGTTTGGTTTCAAAAGGTGTGATGAATGCTTTCGTGACTCTTCATTGGTCGAGAAAGCGGTGGATGTGATGGGTAGCGGTTTCTAGGAGATTTAATGAGGGATTAGGGTGACGATTTGAGTGAGAACGAATCGGTTGGGAAGGATGCTGATATAGGAAAGGATTATGGGGGGAGGTTTAGGTTGGGTGGAGGTTTAGAAAGGGTAGGAGTTTATGGGTGGAGGTTTGATGCCCAATTAAACTCTAATTTTCCTCCTTTGTCTCATGATTTCCTTCTCAAAATCGTGTACCACAAACACACTCAAACATCTCGTTAGTAGCAAAAATTACTCCACAAATAATTAATCACACATATCAATTAAACTCATATACACGGCATTCCTAATTAAAATACATATAATTTGGAAATTAACACAATTAACACACATATTCCTAATTTTATAATTAGAAACAACTTTAAAAAAAATAATCAAATTCTAAAATATTTTAGAAACTAACAAAAATACTAATTTCTAGATTTCTAAAACATTTTATAGCAATTTATATCACATATAGTGCATATATACGAAACACACATACAAATAACATATTAAATCACATTTTGCACATAGCACATATATATTAACAAATAAACATGGTAAATCATTTTTTAGAGCAAATTGTTCATGCAAACAAGTTAGTTAATTTACAGAAACATGAACACATACTCAAAAACTGATTAACACATTAAAACATGCAATTTTATACAAATTATCAAATAAATCACGAATTGCACATTTTATCAAATTAATTTGCATGTCATATGATCTCACGTTAAATAATACATGCAAATACAAAATTTTTAACACATATTGCAAATTTATCACATAAATATTTCGAATAAAAACATGCATAGAAACACATAAAACAATTTATCCACGTAAAACAGTTAATTTTGAGCACAAGTATCAATTTAAATAGAGAGATTAAGTTCAGTGATACTTAGCTCATTTCGATCATTCCCAACTCGTGCCTTAAGGTAGAAAATCTCGTTTCGCATAAAGGCTTCGTGAGAATATCAGCAACTTGGTTTTCCGTAGGGATATATTCAATCTTCAGATTTTTCTTTTCAACGTGATCCCTTATAAAATGATGTCGAATGTCGATATGTTTGGTTCTTGAGTGAAGCACCGGATTGTGAGTGATAGCGATTGCACTAGTATTATCACAATAAATACTAACGTCATCACAATTAACTCCGTAATCCTTCAATTGTTGCTTCATCCACAAAATTTGCGCACAACAACTTCCTGCAGCAATATATTCGGCCTCGGCGGTACTAGTTGCGATGGAATTTTGCTTTTTGCTGAACCAAGAAACAAGCCTTCCCCTCAAGAACTGGCATGTCCCGGAAGTGCTTTTTCTGTCTATTTTGCAACCTGCAAAATCCGCATCTGAAAAACCCGTTAGAGTAAAATCTGTACCTTTTGGATACCACAATCCAACATTGATTGTGCCTTTCAGATATCGTATGATCTTCTTTGTTGCGGTGAGGTGGCTTTCTTTTGGATTTGCTTGGAATCTTGCACACACTCCCATAGCATAAGAAATGTCCGGCCTGCTTGCAGTAAGATATAGAAGTGAACCAATCATTCCTCTATATTTTGTTTGATCGACATCCTTTCCATCTTCATCCTTGTCTAGCCTTATTGATGTGCTCATTGGAATTTTGATCGATGATTTTCCATCAAGGCCAAACTTCTTTATCAAGTCGCGGGTGTACTTTGCTTGATTGATGAATACTCCTTCTTTCAGTTGTCTGACTTGTAAGCCCAAGAAGTAATTCAATTCACCCATCATGCTCATTTCGAATTTATTCTGCATAAGCTTCGAAAATTTCTCACACAGAGAATTGTTAGTGCTTCCAAAAATAATATCATCAACATATATTTGCACTAATAAAATATGATCACCATCTTGAATTCTAAATAAAGTTTTGTCAACAAGGCCTTTGGTGAATCCACAACTTATCAAGAACATTGACAATGTATCATACCAAGCTCTAGGTGCTTGTTTCAACCCATACAATGCCTTTTTAAGTTTGTAGACTTTATCACCTTCGCCTTTTACCTCAAAACCTGGGGGTTGTTCGACATAAACTTCTTCTTCGAGTAGACCATTCAAGAATGCGCTTTTCACGTCCATTTGATAAACGGTGAAATCTTTGTGTGCGGCGTAGGCTAGGAAAATTCTGATTGCTTCAAGTCGAGCTACCGGTGCAAAAGTTTCATCAAAATCAATTCCTTCTTCTTGAGAGTATCCTTTTGCAACGAGCCTTGCTTTATTCCTAACAATCACGCCTTCTTCATTTGCTTTGTTCTGGAAGACCCATTTGGTTCCTACAACATTGTGGTTTGGCGGTCTCGGAACAAGTTCCCAAACATCATTTCTTTTGAATTGATCGAGCTCCTCTTGCATAGCATTTATCCAATCCGGATCATTGAGAGCTTCGTCAATTTCTTTTGGTTCAATCTGAGATAGATAACACGTGAACAATGCTTCCATGGTAGATGATCTTGTTTTCAAGCCTTCATGGATATTCCCAATAATTAATTCTGGAGGGTGATTTTTGAGCCATCTTAAATCTGGTTGAAATGGGTGCATGGTACTGGGTGGATCCATTTGTTGTGAATTTGCATTGTTGGTTCGAATTTCATCAATTAAATTGTCTTGAAATTGATTACCAACATCACATGCAATTTGATCATTAATTGGATCACCAACTTGTACTGCATCTCCATTCCCACGTGAGGCATCACTCCCAAAATTATTATTTAAAGAATTTCCAACTTCTTCTGGGTGAGGGATGAGATTTTCTAGAGAATTAATTTCCAACTCATCCATTCCCTACAAAACGTCATCTTCACACGTATCATTAGTATCACAAAAATCAATATGACACTTGTTACCATTTTGTGCAATTTCTTCGTCCAGAGCGCCATTTTTGATTTGTGATTTTTCATCAAATACCACGTGTATGGATTCTTCAACCACCATTGATCTTTTATTCAGAACTCTGTACGCCTTGCTGGTAGCTGAATATCCTAGAAAAATTCCTTCATCTGCACGCTCATCAAAAGCTTTTAGATGCAATTTATCATTAATATGAATAAAACATTTGCATCCAAAAATATGAAAATAACCAATATTTGGTTTTCTCCCTTTATATAGCTCATATGGCGTCTTCTTGTACTGCTTATGGATCATGCTTCGATTTTGCGTGTAACAAGCAGTGTTGATAGCTTCCGCCCGATAGCGTTTCGGGAGACCGGCAGCACTAATCATCACTCGTGCGGCTTCTTTGAGCGTCCAGTTTCTTCTTTCGGCAACACCGTTTTGTTGCGGTGTTCTTGCGGCAGATAATTGATGAGAAATTCCATGTGAATTGCAAAAAGCTTGTATAACTCCATTCACGAACTCGGTTCCGCGATCCGTTCGTATTTTTGATATTTGCAATTCTTTCTCATTTTGTAGTTGCTTCAACAGCTTCGATAGAACTTGCTCAACTTCATTTTTCTTCTTGAGAAACATGGTCCAAGTGTACCTGGAAAAATCATCAACAACAACGAGAGTGTATTTCTTACCACTTACACTTATTGGATCAACCGGTCCAAATAAGTCCATATGTAGTAAGCTTAGCGGTCTTGACGTTGACTCGTGTGTCTTTGATTTGAATGATGATTTGATTTGCTTTCCGCGTTGGCATGCATCACACACTTGGTCCTTCTTGAAGATAATATCTGGCAAGCCTTCTACTAGATTCTTCTTTGCAAGCTGATTGATGGTCTTGAAGTTTAAGTGGTTGAGCTTTCTGTGCCATTCCCAATTAGCTTCATTTGAATTTCTGGCCATTAAGCACACTGAATCTTTGCTTGTGCTCCAATCCACAATATACATGTTCTTTCGCCGTTTTCCAGATAAAATAATCTCATTTGTGAGCTCATTTTTGATTAGGCAATTATCTTTAGAAAATTCTACAAGATAGCCTTTATCACAAAATTGACTAGTGCTCAACAAATTAAATTTTAATCCTTCAACGAAAGAAACATCTTCAATCTTCAAACCATTTTTCTTGATCGTGCCAACTCCTTTTGTAATTCCATAATTTTGATTTCCTCCGAATATAACTTTTGGTCCATCGATTTCTTTGAAATTAACTAGATATGATTTATTTCTAGTCATGTGGCGTGAGCAACCACTATCGATGTACCAAATATCCTGCAAAAAAGATTAATTAACTTTAGGTACCCATACTTGCTTGGGTCCTTTACTGTTAGTGATTTTTGGTAACCAAACCCACCTTGATCTTATTGAATTAAGATGAGGCGATTTGTAACCATTAGAGACACGATAATCATAACTCACATTAGAAAATATTTTTGGCGCCGGGTTTTGAAAATTATTTTTATATTTTGGCACCTGGGAAGAGAATGGTTGCTTTGGTCTATAAAAAGCATTACATCTATTACACAACCAGTCTTTTTGAGTGGGATGAAATCTCCCAACTTTATTTCTAGAAAAGCTTCCCTTTTTTCTATGAAATCTTTTTGCACTTGACTCTTTGGCATATCTTTGCTTGTAGAATTTTTGTTGCTTTGCTGTAGTATAAGCTTGTTTCGGCCTTTCAACATTCAACTTTGCGTTTGATTGATAGCCAAGTCCTTGTCTCATTGTGCTATTCTGACTTTTAACAAATTTTACCACTTGAACTTTATTATTTAAAGTAGTAGTAGAATTAGTCAGATTTTGAGGGGTTTGAGAACATGTGGAGTCATAACCAATTCCAGTTCTATCTCCTGATGGCTTTTGCATGCTCACCATTTTATCTATAATTTTAGACGAATTAGTGAACGTAGCAATAGTAGCTCTAAGATTATGTTCTCTAACCTCTCTTGCTTTACACTCTTCTTGAAGATGAATATTTTCATTCTTCAATTTACTCACTTCAAGTAAAGCATCTTGCAATTTTTTATTCATTTCTTCTTTTTCAAGAATTAGAATATTATTGCGCTCATTGAGTTGAGGATGAGTGAGCATAATCTCTGTCGCATTAGATTATCAATAGATTCACGAGAAAAAGAGGAATTAACAGAATTGAAAGAATTAGAACTTACATCTTCTTCCTTTGCGTCAAGAGCCATAAGACAATCTTCACTTGTACTCAACTCCATTAGCTTGCATATTAGCGCCGTATCATCGTCCGAATATGAACTTTCATCGCTTGATGATGAATCCTCTGAATCATCATTTTCGTTTGGTTCGTTACCAACGAGAGCTTTTCTTTTGTCGCGCTTGAACCTTTTGCTTTCGGATTTGTTCGGCGTAGATTCAACATTTTTGCCTTGATACTTGCTAACGATCAGATACGGACAATTTATTATTTATTTTAAAATGTCCGGGTTTGCGGCAATTGTAGCATAAATCCTTATTTTCTTCGACTTTTTCTTCTTGTGTTATGCGAGAGATGAATTTTCCACGAGCAGAATTTTTGTTGTCTCCTTTTCGCATAAACCTTCTAAACTTTTTGACAAAAAGAGCAAATTGTTCGTCAGTCATAAAATCAACATTATTTTCTACTGACCTGGAGGTTGACGGTTGTTCGGCCATTAGAGCAGAATTTCGAGCTTCATGTACATCATCATCTTTGGCCTTCATTTCGAACTCATATGCTTTTAGATCACTAAATAATTTACCTGTTGACAACATTCTTAGATCTCGGTGATCGCGCATAGCCGTAACCTTCATATCCCATGCAGATGGTAAGCTTCGTAGAATTTTGAGATTAATTTCTTTTTGGCTAATATTTTTGCCAAGATCACTAATCTCTCCAAGAACTTTGATCATTCGAACTTCCATGTCTGCAACACTTTCATTTGAGAGCATTTTGAAATCTTCGAACTTCTTCATGGCGATTGTGAGCTTATTGTCTTTTTCTTGTTCATCTCCTTCGCCAATCTTGATGAGAGTTTCCCATATTTCTTTGGCAGTGGCACACTTTCGGATCTTCGGAAATATTGTATCATCAACGGCTTTGAATAGGATATCCTTGGCAATATTGTCAAGATTATTTCGCGTTCTATCGTCCGATGTCCATTCCGGTTTTAGCTTTTGTACGTACTGTGGAGCATCCGGGGATATAACAAACGCCGTATTGATTTTTAATATTTCTATAGGGCCAGTGGAAATAACTTCCCACATTTCATCGTGTAAAGCCGATAAGTGTACCTGCATACGAACTTTCCAATCATCAAATTTATCAAGTGAGAATAATAGATTTTGAGCTAAATCTTTCTTCATCATCATCACGAGAGATATGAAAGATTAATCCAATTCACACACTTTGTAGAATGGATCAGCCTAGCAGTCAAAAACAGTTAACCCAGTTAGGCAACGTGTTTTAATACCAAAGGTTGGTACAAACTGACTCAAATAGGCTACAGGCTCTGATACCAATTGTTGGTATCAGTTAGAGACAAATTCTGACTCGGATAGGCACCTGCTCTGATACCAATTGTTGGTCCCAAAAGAGGTAGGGTGAAAGTCTAGAGGGGGGGGGGGGGGGTAAATAGACTTTCAAACTTTTTCGCACAGCACAACAATTGCTAAGACAGAGATAAACCAAAACTCTTAACTAGATTGTTAGAGTATGGTGCACAGCGGAAATAAATAAACATAAAGTGTGTGTGAGATTGTGTGAGCAGTATATCTTCGTGAGAGCGAATATGTAAAGAGCAGTATGTAAAGAAAGCAGTAAAGAACACAAGACAATTATAGTGGTTCGCGAGGTGGTGTAATCCTCCTACTCCACTTGCTCTTTTCTCCAAGAGCCAATTCACTATATCTACCACTCCTTGGTTCCAAGATACAATGAATTTCCGTGATCTAGTGCTTTGATCACAAAGCCCGCACTAATCACGCCCAGTGACACCACACTGCTGCTTCGGGTTTCACGTCGCCGCGCTACTATCCCAGGATTTCACGACTCCGCGTTACTTTCCCCCCGTCTTCCACACTCCGGTAGAAACGTATCCCGTGATATGGTGCTTTGATCACCAAGCCCACACCAATCACGCCCAGTGCCTCCGGCACTGCTGCTTCGGATCTCACAGCTCCGTGTGACAATCCAGGATTTCACAGCTCCGTGCTACTTTCCTCCCTTCTCTTGTTTTGCTCCAAAACAAGTGTTGTCTTGCTTCCAACTTCTGAGACTCTGTAGATGATCTTCAATGATGCGCAGGTCTCTTTGATGAAGATAAACACTCTGGAATGATTTCTCTTGATAGCTCTGAGTGTTTTCTCCTTTTTAATGTATCAAGTAAAGCACTTGATATTTTGCTCTGCTTTGCTCTGTTTAAGAACTCTCAGAATATTTTTCTCTTGAAGCTCTCTGAGTTCTTTTTCTTTTCTCACTTCTCACATGAAGATTTTTGGTATGCTCTGTACCAAATGAGATTTTTGCTCTATGCTCTTTCAAGCTTAATTGCTCTATTCGATCCTTTTGATGGATTCGAATTTTTTGCTCTCTTGTTCGTGAGTTTGTTATCTGCTCTCATCTTCAAGTCTTCACATCTTCATCATTTTATAGCTGGTAATGAGAATCTGTCCGTTGGAAATAGACGCTCTCATTTTTGAAATCTTGTATCTTTTGTCAGAGATCTTATCTTATCTTCTGCAAAAATGTCAGAAAGAGATAAGCTAGCCGTTGATGGAGTTTCATCTCCATGTAAATGAGCTCCCAAACTTCATCTGATATTCCTCTGTTTTAACGTTGAGTGGAAATATCTGGGTCTCAGTTTTGGTGTAGAATGGCTTCTCTGATTAGCTCTGAAGTGGTCCTTGTATCTTTGGGATTCAAAAATAATCTTTATTTTAATCCCATACTAGTTAGACTTTCCTTGTGAGAATATTTTTTTTTTCACTGTAAGTTCTGCTTCATCTTCTTCATTCTCACGTCTGGGTGTTCTCAGACTTCAAACTGACTTTGAACTTCCACCCAATTTGAATTTCTCCTTTGTAATTGACACCCAATTTCAATTGGCTTGTAATTGGCACCCAATTTGAATTTCTCCATTGTAATTGGCTCCCAATAGACTTTGACTTGCAATTGGCTCCCAATTGCTCCTGGTGCTTTCAATTGCTTCCCAATTTGAATTGTTGACTTTGACTTTGAAATTGGCTCCCTTTGAATTGTTGACTTTGACTTTGAAATTGGCTCCCAGACTTCTCCTGGTATTGAATTTTATCTCAATTCAATTTGATCTCCATGTCTTCTTTGAATCGGTCCCCAACTTTGAAATTGCATCCCATACTACAACCTCAATTAGCTCCCAATTTCAATTCTACATTGGCTCCCATATTGAATTAATTTCCATGTGAAACTTGCTCCCAATTTCAATTGATTTTGATTTCTCTGAAATTGGCTCCCAATTTCAATTGCTTCGAACTAGCTCCCAATTTCAATTTTTATGAAATCGGCTCCCAATTCCTTTGAATTGGCTCCCAAGTGCAATTGCTTATCTCTTGGTATATTAGCGAACAATCTCTCCGGGGATTATGAAAAATGGGGTTGGTCCACTCTATTAATGGACAATTTCTCCGGGGAAAGAGGGGATTTGGAAAAAGGTTACACTGGAAATATTCTTTTTATTGCTTCGACCAATATTCCCAAAAAAGTGGATCCTGCTCTAATAGGCCCGAATAAATGAAATACATGCATTAAGTTACGAAGGCTTCTTATTCCACAACAACGAAAGTACTTTTTCACTCTTTCATATCCCTACTATATGAGGGATTTCACTTGGAAAAGAAAATGTTCCATACTAACGGATTCGGGTCCATAACCTTGGGTTCCACTATAGGAGATCTTGTAAGACTTACCAATGAGGTCCTATCGATTATTATTGCAGAGAAAAAAGATATTCTAGACACTAATCTAATTAGATACGCTCTTTTTCGAAAAACTTTGACTTTGCGATCCCCGGTAAGATCGGTTAAGGATCCTGGGATCCTTTTCTATCAGATAGGAAGGGCTGTAGCACAAAATGTACTTCTAAGTAATTGCCCCATAGATCCTATATCTATCTATATGAAGAAGAAATCATGTAACGAAGGGGATTCTTATTTGTACAAATGGTACTTCGAACTTGGAACGAGCATGAAGAAATTCACGATACTTCTTTATCTTTTGGGTTGTTCTGCCGGATCGGTCGCTCAAGATCTTTGGTCTTTAACCGGACCCGATGAAAAAAATGGGGGAATTGGCTCCCAAGTGCAATTGCTTCCCAATTTCCACTTGTAATTGGCGCCCAAAGCTTAAACTAGCGCCCAACTCCATCAGATTAATTTAATTTGACTTCTCAAATTTTACCTTGTAAAATTGTTAATGGTGAGTTTCGAACTTGAGCTATTTCAAATAATATATCAAGCATCATCCACTTCATCCGTACAGCTTTTGATTAAATCTCCAATCACATTTGATGTACTTCTTTCTTTCCATAGATGCTTGATCTCCAAGTCAATTTCATGCATTCTTCCAATATTAATTTTCTTCACGAAAATTCTTCTGGGATATCTTCTTTGAGTAGTAGCGACGTGAATATTGTATCATTCATCTTCTTCTTCAATTTGTCATTTTCTCCAGACAAATTCTTGATTTTCGGCTTTATATCTTCTTCTTCTATTTTCATCCATTTTCCTCTGTTTTTCTCTTTTCATAATTAAATAATTTCCCGATCATGGTCTAAGACTCTACTAGACCTATGAAATAAAATTGGGGGATCTACAAATACAAATTTGGCATATCAAAACCATTACACTTTATTCCTAACATATTATTTCATGAGCATTAGCACTGCATGCATCTTTAAATTTTGTCATTATATTGCATTGCAATAATATATTACTGCAGGCATGCATTAATTATTGTGTTATAAATAGATGCTCAGCTCACTGCATATACATATGGAGTATTACTTAGATTGGAACTCACCTGACTAGCTCTCTTGATTTTTAGTAAATATTGGGGTTTTGATCTCTAGATCTATTGTTCAAAGCCATATTCTTTAATTTGCTGAAAAGTCAAGAAATTATGGTTGTATATTATTCGTGTGTTAGATAATTGAGGAACATAAATTTGTTATACACATGATTAATTTATCAGTGGGTGCTATTTGTTCCTTCAAAATTAAATATGATATGCATATAATTTGTAGTCACATGATTTTAAATATTTGATTCATGTGTTAAAATTATTTGTATATAAAAGGATAATAAGTATATGTCAAAGCTTTAAATGCAATTTGTGATAGCATGAAAGAGCCTTACAATAAATATTATATTGCTTAAGTATTGCAATAATAGTGTTGAAAATTATCCTTTTATATAAGTGGGACTATGTATTCTTTTGAGAATAAATTTAGATTTTTTGTACTGACTTGCATTATACGAATGCTTTATATGAATTTTGAAATTCCTCAAGTGAAGGAAAAATTGTGAAGATGGAATAACTTTGAATGTTAAAGTTATACATGTCGAGTTCACCTTGTTGCAATTTATTATTCTATAACAAATGCAGTTTGAATATATTTTTTTTGGCATGATCTAAGATTCCTGTATAAAAGGAAATGTTTGTGGTTTGAAGTAATCAATTTGGTTGAGATATATTTCACTATTGAGTGTGTATTAACCAAGTGCAAAGTTGATATAAAGTTTGCATACAGTCTACTAAGGAGCCAATGTTGGGCACCAAATATCAGTCTGGGTAAGAGATCAAATATATTTGACAAAAATATTTGTAAGTGTTGCATTGTGGGGGTAATAAACTCCTTATATTTTCATCAAAATTTTCTCTGTGGTATTGCGAATAATGATGAAAGAGGATGTCTCATGTTAAACATGAAAATCTCAAGGGATTATTTATGAGTAAACGAAGTACTCGTCAAAGTACATGTAAGTTTGGTCAAGAGAATCAACTTACTTGAGGGCTAATTATGAGGATTAGTCGCTGACTCATTGGAAGGACTTAAAGTCCAAGTGGTAATGAATTCGTGGTGGATCCCACTTCTGTGGTTAAACGAAGCCATGAAAAGAGTTACAAAATAGTACACTAGTTGGTCATTCCGACAGTGTGTGTACTTGTGAGGTTGAGCTACAGCTCTTAATGAATTCATAACTTTTTGAGAAAAGGTGGTTTTGTTGAGACAAACCTAATGAATTCACCGCATAATGACATGAGTACAAAGTGCTCTTGGAGAATTATACTCAATTGGGGTGGTCTATGTTGAGGTAGACCTAAAGAGATCCCTAACTTGAGTAGAAAAGGGCTAACCGCCTCTTATGAAAGATAATGGGGTTATCCCAAGAAGCTGAGTGGCTAAGAAACAGGGTGATAACCATGCAGTTGTGGGGGTGTCCAACACCTTCACCACCTTGTGGCCCACAAACTATAATTTGCATTTTAAATAACAGTGCCTCTGAGAGAAAGAAAAGTCTTACAACTTATTTATGTCTTTAACTACTCTATAAGCCTTAATGGTGGTCTATACTAAAATAGACTTGATAGAGTTAAAGGTCTATATTGAGATGGACTTGACAGTACAAGACATAAAATTTGTAATTCGGTAAGACTTGTCAGAGTTAAAAGTTTATGTTGAGATAAACTTGACATAGTCAAAGTCTAGATTGAGCTAGACTTGACAAATAGAAAAGTTTATATTGAGGTAAACTTGACAGATAATAAAGTCTATATTAAGATAGACTTGACGCCTGTAAGAGGTGGTCTATGTTGAGATAGACTTGACGGATAATATATAAAGTAGATATTGAGATAGACTTGACGGATAATAAAGTCTATATTGCTAGATATGACGAGAAGTTGTAAAAGGTTGATGTGAGCATTAGAGTTCAAAATTTCTCTGACCAATGAGTTCAAGATTCATATCACTCTTGGAAAGAAAATTACTCGATGTCACTATGTGTTAGTTCAAGAGCTGATTCACTAACATTAAAGTCAACTTGGTGTATTGCTCAGACAAATTTTTATTTCAGCCTTCTTTTGAATGGGTGTGGGATTGTTGGAAAAAGACATTCATAAAGAAGGCTATTTTTACGGACGTGTCTAGATCATGCTTTCTCCTTGTCCGCAAATTAAGAGACGCAGGATCGTGGGATCATTCAACATAATTTTCCTATTATAGCGCATGCTTGTGTGGTGGATATGGAATAATCAATTGAGCTTTTTCACTATAAATTCCCTTTCTCTTGTACGAATAGGAGAGGACACAAAAGACCAGAGAGCTTCCTTCTTCTTCATTCTCTCTTCCGTGTCTGAGCATAATATACATATTATAATCTGTGTTTGCCAGTCGGAAGCGTATCGGCACCATCATCGACAAATTTACGCTTTTAAGGTAGTGTTTTAATAAACACGGCACAGAATTCTGTCTATCAGTTTCGAATCCCTCTTCGTATTCTGTCATCCATCACTGCCTTCCTGTTCAGAGTTCACGTTGGCATTGTTACAGCACAAAATCTCCAACAATGCTGTGCAACCGTGTGCATCATGGTTGTAAAAACAACGTCGTTTTAATTAAAAATGCGCGTCCGACTTAAAAAAAAAAATCAGTTTCGATTCTCAGCAACAACATTATGTTGTGCATAATTTGAACTATATATCCATAATGAATGAACTAAATATCCAGAATGAATGAACTAAATATCCAGAATGAATGAGCTATATATCAAGAATGAATGAACTAAATATCCAGAATGAATGAACTAAATATCCAGCATGAATGAAAAAAAAATCAGTTTCGATTTCCGTCTAAATATCCAGAATGAATGAACTAAATATCTAGAATGAATGAACTAAATATCCAGAATGAATGAACTAAATATCCAGAATGAATGAACTAAAAATCCAGACTGAATGAACTAAATATCCAGAATGAATGAACTAAAAATCCAGAATGAATGAACTATATTGTTCAAATTATGCACAACATAATGTTGTTGACGGGAATCGAAACTGAAATTTTTTTTTTAAGTCGGACATGCGTTTTTAGTCAAAAAGACGTCGTTTTTGCAACCGTGTGCACCATGCATGGTGCAAACGGTTGCACACCATAACGATTGACTCTCTTTCTAATCGTGCCACTTTTTGTCCTTTGTTAAGTTTATCGTCAATTAACCGGTTAATCCAATGGTTTTTTGGTTTTTCATGTTATGTTCTTCTCCTTCAATTTTTTCTGGCATTGTGGACAAATTATCAAACACCTATATAAGGATGAAGATCTGAAGAAACTAGGTACGGGGAACAAAAAACAAATTTTGCGAGAAAATTCAACAAGTGTGACATCAAGTGAATGACAGCTATATACGAATATTCAATCAAGTGAAAATCATATCAAAGAGCTTACAGAAATCCTCATCTCAAAGAGAGACTTGCTATACATTGAAGAATTCATTCAGAAGTCTCAAAGTTGGAAGAAAGAAAAATCTTCTTTTTTAAACAAGTTGTTTCTCTACTGGAGTGTAGATAGAGGATTGTCACACGGAGTTGTGAAATCCTGGTGGCAATGCTAGATGCACTGGAGTGGTGTGATTAGTGTGGGCTTAGTGATCAAAGAACTAGATCACAAATTCATTAATTGTATCACTAGTACAAAATTGAACATAGAAGATTGACCATAGGCCACCATTGTTGAAAGAATGGTTGTCTAATCTTAGCCCAAAAATTCGCGGTGGCAATTTTGTAAATAAGTGATCAATAATCGGTCACCATTGTTAGCTTTAATGGTTGCCCATTGTATTTTGTATTTATTTTTAAAAAAATTAATTTGTAATAGGAAACCATTTCTAATAGAAATGGTTGCCTTGCCTAAGATTAACCTAGATCTATTCAATCAGAAGACATCGACAACCCGCTGCTCAAAATACTCCATCGACGCTCTCGATCTGCCTCTGCTCTCTCCGGCGACCACGCAATCGATCTGCTCCCATCCGACCTCGACGCTCTTGCCCGGCGACCCACCGCCACCACGCCGTTGGCGGAGACCACCGCGATGCACCGCCACACGCACAGCAACCGTTGCACGCCCACACCACGACGCACCGCTACAGCCAAGCCGCCATCCCCGGCCTGCCGGCGCCACTGTCGCCCCTAGCCGACGCCACTGCCGCCTCCCTTTCCCGACGCCGCACCACTGCCGCGCCACTGCCACTCCCGTACAGGTTAGACAATGTAGTAAAAACTGTTATAAGTATACAAATTTTGACATGGTAAATACTTGATTTTTGCAATTACAACTTTTGTTTCAACTCGTGAATGGCTATTTTAATACAGAGGGATTCTTTGATTGGGTATTTGAGTTGGAGTGAACAGAATTATTGAAATTGATCAATGCAGTGTTTAATTTGTTTGTCATTGGATAACAATAGGCAAAATCACTATTGGATTGAATGGGTTAGAGTCTAATAATTCATCAAGTGACTTTGGTTATATGCATTACTAGACTGGTTCGTCAAAAGGGTCTTCATTTGATAATTCAGGCAATAAAGCGGGTGGAGGAGTTAGTAAGTCCCTCTGCTCCTTATCCTCTCTGAAGAGGATACTCAGAATACCCTAGGGGCACTAGCTCTTAAACTAGATGGTCTTAACCAAAAGATCATTTGATCTTAGCTATTTAAAGAAAATGTGATTTCTTATTTTCCGCTACGTATGGAAATATGGGTTTTCATATCGTGAAGTAAAAGATAAAAAAACTTGTATATTGTCAAGAGTCATTTCTGGAATCTCTTTTTTTCTACAGATAGGCAGACAGCAGTCTGCTACTGAAGGAAAAGGGAAGAAAAAAAAAGTTGTGTAGTTCAACAAGCCCTCTATTCTGAATTCATTTATAATGTTATCCTAGAGATCTATTCATGAGCTATAGTTAGTCTGCTTTTCATCCATAAAAATGTCTGGACTCTTCAAAGCATAGTCAGTTTCTCTTGTTCCAAATTAACCAAAGTAATAAGCTAATATGGGCCAAGTTCCATTTTATCTTGCTTTCTCTTTTTCTAAAAGGTTCCGCCCAAAGTCCTAAGAACGCATCCTTGACAGATTGGTGCACAGGCCATCGGATTTAGGCCACCATATTCCTCCCAATCCCAGTATAAGATCCCAACACTTTCATGCTCTTAATAACGAATTTTCTCCTATATTGCCCTAAATGATTTAAATTCACTGTTTTTTTTATATAGCAGCCTTATGTATATTAAAAACAGGGTAAAGAAGTGGTCATCTTATTCCACTATTTTGCCTCTGCTGTATGTGTCAATATGTGAAGAAGTTCTTATCAGATTTTGCCACTGAAGTTGAATTCTGCATTAGGACAACAAAATTACTACTTTTGAATAGATTCTAATCATTCTATATGCCGTCATATTTTAACTTTAGGATCCTGCACAGTGACACTTTATTTGTTTTGTAGCATGGTGTTGGTTCCAACATCCGTATCCTTTTGATGTATAGGTAAACTATTCTTGGAAGTTGGCCAGGATTTCCTATTTTCCTCATTGTTTAGTCTAACCTCTTTCTGCTTTAATTTTTTTCTCCAGTTTACTTTTCTTCATTGGATTAAGGCCTGAATCATATCTAGGTTTTTCCAACTGACCAAATTGTGTCCGAGTAAGGCAGTTTAAGAAGAAAAAAGAAATGATTTCAACTCTAAAGAAAAATGCAATTAGATTTTTTTTACAGGTTACTATCAAATAATGACTTAAAATTAGCTGACTTGGCATCTACTTACATCTTAATAAAAAGTTAAATATATATTTTTTTAATTAGTTGCTGCCATGGCAGCTTGGTAACCAACCAAGCTGCCATGGCAGCGTTGTCTTCCAGTTTAGAAGAAGACGCTTCGTCTTCTTCTTCCATGAGCTGCCATGGCAGCCATTAATGGCATGCTAGTGAAATTACAACTCACATTATATTAATAATGACTGTTAGTTTTTTGCTTGACTGAATTGAATGATAATCTACCATGCATTGAATTGAAAGATAATCTATCATGCATTATCCATTGATTTGTTTTTAGATATAAAGAAAATAACTGCTAGCCTCCATGTTGGAGCAGCATGTGATGCATTCACTTAACCAATGACCATAACTGCCCTTTATTTGGTAATAGATGGGCTACTAACGGTCAAAAGTTCTAACAGTCTAGGGCCTAAAACAGACTTCTATCTCTTATTTCAGTTGACATTTATTTGGTGGTATACATTCAATAATGCAGGTTTCTCGTCACAAGAGAGGGATACGAAATGGACCTAAGGCTCTGAAACCTCAACTAGTGATTATCCGCTGCAAGTAAGTATTCCATCTATTCCTATGCCCCAAATATTAGAATTGACATGCCGTTATAATGCTATTAGACAATCCTCTTCATTACTTGTAAACATCTGTTATGCTAAGTTGAATGACTGCATTTGATTGCTCAACATGCAACAAATTATAATCTTAGTCATACTTGATTTTGGTGAGCATTCCCCAAAGACAATTAAGTAACCATTGCGTATCCATATCTGATTAGTACTTAGAGTAGTATTTTATGAATTCACAGATATGGATAGGAGTTGGATGCTTGGAAAACGCACTACATTCCCATATATGCAAGGGGTTCAAGAGTTTATACAATGTGCTGAAGAAAATATGAGTAAAAAGGGGGAGGACTTTATTGTGTGCCCGTGTTGCGATTGTCAGAATTTTAAAAGATATCGTAGTTCTGATGAAGTGAAGAGTCATTTGATACGTCGTGATTTTAAGGAAGGATACACAAGATGGATATGGCACGGTGAAAGCTTAATTCCTAGTACAAGTGTAATTAAGGAAACTTATATAGATAGTGGAACGCATGCACACGGTAAAACTAAAGCAAATTGTCAAACTCTTGAAGATAATGAGAAGAATAATGCATCTCATGTTAGCAATGATGAGAATGATGAAGATAATGATCGAATAGATGAAATGATGCGTGATGTGCAGGAAGATTTTAGTGAAATGCCTCCTGAATTTAAAAGTTTATTTGACAATGCTGAAAAACCGTTGTTCCCTGGAAGTACTAAATTTACTAAGTTATCTGGAGTGCTTAAATTATATAATTTAAAAGCAAAAAATGGATGGAGTGATAAGAGTTTCACGGGATTATTAGAACTAATAAAAGACATGCTTCCGGGTGACAATGAACTTCCTAATTCAACTTACAAAGCAAAAAAAATGTTGTGCCCTTTGGGTATGGACATTGAGAGGATACATGCATGTCCAAATGATTGTATTTTGTATTGGAAAGATTACAAAGACTTGCATGTGTGTCCAAAGTGTGGAGCATCACGTTATAAAAACAAAGATGCATGTAAGAATAAGAAAGGTCCCCCAGCCAAAGTATTATGGTACTTACCCGTAATACCAAGATTTAAACGCATGTTTGCTAATCCAAGAGAGGCAAAAAATTTGCAATGGCATGCTATTGGAAGAAAAGAAGATGGAAAACTGAGACATCCAGCTGATTCACCTCAATGGAGAAATATTGATAGGAGGCTGCCTGATTTCGGTTCTG
Source organism: Ipomoea nil (assembly GCF_001879475.1). Taxonomy (NCBI): domain Eukaryota; kingdom Viridiplantae; phylum Streptophyta; class Magnoliopsida; order Solanales; family Convolvulaceae; genus Ipomoea; species Ipomoea nil. Next base: position 956,951 of record NW_017617687.1, on the reverse strand, counting down.
AAAATAGAAATCTTAGACTTGGACTGTGTACTGATGGAATGAATCCTCATGGTAACATGAGCAGTCGACATAGTACTTGGCCTGTTCTTTTAGTAGTTTACAATCTTCCTCCTTGGTTGTGTATGAAAAGAAAACACATCATGTTGTCGTTGTTGATATCAGGGCCTAAACAACCAGGAAATGACATTGATGTATATCTAGCGCCACTTGTTGAGGATTTAAAGATTTTGTGGAATGAAGGTGTGCCGGTTTATGATGCTTATACTCGAAGCAGATTTACCTTACGTGCAATGATTTTTTGCACAATAAATGATTTCCCAGCTTATGGTAACCTATCGGGTTATTATACTACTAAAGGAGCTAAGGCATGCCCAATTTGTGAAGATGAAACTTCCAGTCTATGGTTGAGTAACTGTAAAAAGAATGTGTTCATGAGCCACAAGACATTTCTCCCTACGGGTCATCCTTATCGTAAGAAGAGAAAGGCTTTTAATGGAAATCTTGAGACTCGAGTTGCTCGTTTACCTTTATCTGGAGATACTATTTATGAACGTGTTAAGAATATTGAAGTTGATTTTGGTAAGACTTGTAAGACTAGTCAAACGACTCCTTGGAAGAAGAGGTCTATATTTTGGGATCTACCATATTGGGAGCATTTATCAGTTAGACACTGTCTTGATGTTATGCATGTTGAAAAAAATGTTTGTGACAACATTATTGGGACACTGTTAAACATTCTAGGGAAGACGAAAGATAGTGTTAAGGTTAGAAAGGATATGGTTGAAATGGGAATACGGGATAAGTTAGCACCACAAGAGTTAGGAAAGCGGACATACTTACCTCCAGCTTGTCATACTTTATCCAAAAAAGAAAAAACAAGTTTTTGTGCCTGTTTAAATGGTGTCAAGGTTCCTTCTGGGTATTCGTCGAATATTAAGAAACTTGTGTCGATGAAGGACCTTAAGTTGGTTGGCATGAAGTCTCATGACTGTCATGTATTAATGCAACACATGTTACCAATTGCTATTCGAGACATCCTACCGAAACATGTTAGGCGGGCTATAACAAAGCTTTGTTTCTTCTTCAATGCTATTTGCAGTAAAGTTATTGATCTAGATGTATTAGATGATTTGCAGGCTGATGTGGTTGTTACTTTGTGTCAATTTGAAATGTATTTTCCTCCATCTTTTTTTGATATTATGGTGCACTTGATTGTTCATTTGGTGAGAGAAATTAAGATGTGTGGTCTGGTTTTTTTGAGGTACATGTATCCGTTTGAAAGATATATGGGAATATTGAAAGGATATGTGAGAAACCGGTATCGACCTGAAGGGAGTATAATTGAAGGTTATGGTGCTGAAGAAGTCATTGATTTTTGTACTGATTATTTAGCTAATGTTGAGTCAATTGGTGTTTCTAAGTCTCGTCATGAAGGAAGACTCACTGGGAAAGGTACTATTGGGTACAAACCAGTTTCTCCACCTTTGCAGTTGCGAAATAAGGCACATAATCTCGTATTGCAACATCTTTCTGAGGTACATCCATACTTGGACCAACACATATCCCTGATAAGAGAACAAAATCCTTTAAAGGGTGAAAGATGGGTGACCATTGAACACAATCGCACATTCATCACATGGTTCAAAGATACAGTGATGAAAGACGACTTATCTCAAGTCAGTGAAACCATCAAATGGTTAGCATATGGACCTGATTTGCTTGTAAGTTGTTATGAAGGTTATGACATAAATGGATATACATTTTACACCAAGCGACAAGATGAAAAGAGTGTGGTGCAAAATAGTGGGGTTACACAAGTAGCATTATCAAAAGATTATTCAAGTGCTAAGGATACTAAACCGATTGATGCTGCTATGTCTTATTATGGTGTGATTGAAGAAATTTGGGAACTTGATTACAAAGTGTTTAAAATTCCTCTATTCAAATGTAGTTGGGTCGATAATAGAAGAGGCGTTCGGATAGATGAATTCGGTTTTACTTTGGTTGATTTTGAACGGTTGGGTTATCATGATGAACCATTCATACTTGCATCTTAGGCAAAACAAGTGTTTTATGTTTCTGATCCTGTTGATAATAAGTGGTCAATTGTGTTACAAAGCAAAAGATCTATTGTTGGTGTTGGTGATGTTGTGGATGAAGAAGAGTATGATCATTTTGATGAAACTCCTCCATTTTCTATTGGAGTTCAGTCTTTACCTTTAGAAGAAGATAACCTTGAAATAAGTTACATGCGTAGTGATCATGAAGAAGGATTGTGGGTTGACAATCGGTTGTAATATTGTAAGCTTTATAAATTGTTAAATAATTTTTAAGACTATTTTGTTCAAGTTGAAATGCAATATAACATGTTTACTAATAATTTTATTTTGTTTGTGCAGGTATATATAGATAATCATGCCTGATCAATCTATATCTTCAGACCCTCCTACTAAAGCTACTGAACGCAAAAAAAGAGGGCCTACAACATGTAAAAAATTGAGAAAAAAAAAAGGCTTCGGATCTTTCAGTTCAGTTTGATGAAAGTAGTAGGATAACTGGAGAACATTCTACTGAGTTTTCTACATACATTGGGACTTTGGTTCGTGCTCGTGTTAATATCAATTTCAAGAATTGGCATGAGGTAGATTCAAATCTTAAAAATACCATTTGGGAAGATGTTAAGGTATATTAAAGAACTTTATATTAATAACAATAAGTCAAGTATATATATTATGTTGCTTATGTGCGTTAAACTATTCAGGGGAAATTTGGTATTGAAGATGCTTCAAAGAAGTTGGTGGTTTTGAAAATTGCACGGACGAGATGGGGAGACTTCAAGAGTAGATTATTACGTGAGTTTGTACACAAGAAGCATCAAACGTATAACTCTCCTACAGAACTTTATGACTTTTTGAGTGCAGAACAATGGGCGAAGTTTGTAGCTAGTCGGCAGTCTGAAGAGTTTAAGGTATATTTAGATCATTTAGTTATAAGTAAAGTGTTTTATTAATATTAACATGTCTGTGAAATTATAGGAAAGAAGTCAGAAGGCTAGGGAATTGCAGGCGTTAAATGAGCATCCACACTTCTTAGGTTCTAGTGGATATGCGAAGAGACGACAAGAGTGGATGAAAGAAGATCCCCTATCTTCACAATCTTCGTGTGCGTCAGTTAGCTCGTCTTTGTTGTCCGATGATCGCAGCTTTGATTGGATACGAGCAAGAACAAAAAAAAAGCAGATGATGGAAGTTACTTTATTCCAAATGAAAAAACACAGGAAGTGTTTCATAAAATTGTAAGTATTATATTTTTTTAAATGTCATAATAGTACATAATATTTATAAAAATACTAGTACTTGACTTATTTTAATTTGTTGGAACAGATAGAAAAATGTGAAGAACTTGATCAAGGAAAATTTGAAGCAAAACGACACCATGACGTATTGTCAGTAGCTCTTGGAAAGGATGATAATTCAGGTTCTGTAAGAGCAATTGGTTCATACTCTACCATCCAAGAAGTGTTTGGTAGACCAAATCGGAAACAAAGCACATCGAGTGGGGTTTACTCAGAAGCTGTTGTCCAACAAATGTTAGAGAAATGTAGGCAAAATACTATAATGGAGGTGGAAGCAAAGATGAATCCCAAGATTGAAACAATGGACTAACAACTCAAGTTTTTGATGAAGAACATATCGAGGACACATCTATTTTCAGGAGGGGTCTTGCCTGATCCACCGCTTCGTGATCCACCCCCTACTCGTAGCAGTTGTCATTCAGTTGACACATATCCAGTTACAACAATTCAGGTAATATTAAAAGTTATTTCATATATCAAAAAATTATTTCTTGTTAGATAAAGATTAACACACAATTTTGAATAATAGAGTACAAAAAGGTGTTTACTAGCAGTATGTCCCAATGGAACACCAATTGATGTTGCAAAGGGTATGGTTCACCCAAGTACTGACGAGACTTTGGTGGATCACCAACCACTGTTGTATAACTGTGTCAAAGTTTCGGTGGATGAAGTGATTAAGATGAGGATATAATATTTCTGAATGAATCAGATAATAAGTCTGTACAGGAATATATATAGTAGCGAATAGCAAACCTAATACAAGACTAACACTAGTAACAATAGGTAACGAATACTAATAATAATAGAGTCCTAATACTCCCCCTCAAGCACAAGGTGGACTAGCTACAACATTGAGCTTGCCACACAGAGTAGAGAAACGCGGACCAGGGAGAGCTTTAGTGAACACGTCAGCCAGCTGATCCTTAGTAGAAATGAAGCTAACTTGCAACTCTTTCTTTGCCACTTTGTCACGAACAAAGTGATAGTCAATTTCCACATGTTTCGTACGAGCATGGAACACCGGGTTGGAACAGAGATAAGTTGCACCCAGATTATCACACCAGAGAGTGGGAGGAGCTGCCAACGGCAACCGAAGTTCATGCAATAGAGAAATCAACCAGGTGACCTCAGCAGACACGTCAGCTAGTGCCTTGTACTCGGCCTCTGTAGACGAACGAGCAACCGTACGTTGCTTCCGGCAAGACCAAGAGATCAGATTGTCACCAAGAAAAACCGCAAAGCCGCTAGTAGACTTTCTGTCAGCGGGGTCCCCAGCCCAGTCCGAATCCGAAAAAGCATGCACTGCAACAGAGGAGGATGGGCGAATAAACAGACCAAAATGCAAAGTGCCTTTAACGTACCGCAGAACACGTTTGAGCATTGCCCAATGCTCAGTGGTCAGGGAGTGCATATGCTGACAGACCCGATTCACAGCAAAAGATAAATCCGGGCGAGTGACAGTAAGATACTGCAGAGCCCCAGCAAGACTGCGATACTGCGTGGGATCAGCATAAGGAACCACAGATTCAGAAACGGGTCGAGTCACAGGCACCGGAGTAGCCAACGGCTTGCAGTCCACCATACCTGCACGGCTCAAGATATCTCGCATGTATCGCTGCTGAGAAAGAAACAAACCATCACCACGAGAGACCGTCTCAATGCCCAGAAAAAAAAGACGGAGCACCCATGTCACGAATCTTGAACTCCGAGGCTAAGTCAGTTAGAAGCCGAGTAACACGCGAAGCATCAGATCCCATAACAAGGATATCATCCACATAAACAAGCACATATAAAGATACAGAGTCACGAGTGTATATGAATAAAGAGACATCAGTCTTTGAAGGTGAAAAACCAACCGACACCAAGAAAGCATGTAACCTGTTAAACCATGCGCGAGGAGCCTGCTTAAGACCATAGAGTGACCTCTGTAATAAGCATACATCATCCGGTCGTGACGAGTCCTCATAGCCAGGCGGCTGTCGCATGTAGACTGTCTCTGCAAGATTACCATTCAGAAAGGCGTTGTGAACATCCAACTGCCGAATTACCCAACCGCGAGAGACAGCCAAGGAGAGAAGAAGCCGCACGGTTGTGGGTTTTACAACAGGACTGAAGGTCTCAAAAAAGTCCTGTCCTGCGACTTGATTGAACCCCTTAGCCACCAACCGAGCCTTGTGCCGCTCAATCGTGCCATCAGCCTTGCGCTTCGTCCTGAACACCCATTTGCAGCCTACAACATTCATACCAGGTGTGCGACTAACCAGACGCCAAGTGTGATTCTGGAGCAAGGCATTAAACTCAAGATCCATGGCCTCACGCCATTCCGGATACCGAACTGCTTGAGAATAACAGGTCGGCTCAGAAACAGTCATAAGAGCCACATGCTGCGTCGGCCCCAAAGAACGAGTCGTCATAACATGAGACCGAGGTGGAACCGGTTTTACCGCGCGCCGACCTCGCTTGGGCGCCTTAGGAGCACCCGAGACTGCCACATCTGGAGCCACGGCAGTCTCGGTGCGGGAATCAGAAGCAGCACCAGCAGCCCCAGAATCCGTGTCCATCTCCGGACGAGGATCCGGCCCAGCAGAACAAACACCGGAGCTCGCGCCAACACCCCACAGCTCAATCGGGCGAGAGCTAGAGACCTGAGAGGGGACAGAAGAAGCAAATGGAAATATGGTTTCATCAAACCGCACATGACGGCAAATGAATACCTTGTTAGTAGCAGGATCAAAACAACGATAGCCACGAAACGAAGACGGATAACCAAGAAACACACACGGAGAAGACCGATACTGCAACTTGTTACGATTATACGGGCGTAACAGAGGATAACAGAGACAGCCAAACACACGCAAGAAAGAGTAAGAAAGACTAGAACGATGCAACCGAGAATGAGGACTATCATTATCCAAAACCCGAGTCGGCATCTTATTGATGAGATAGACCGCAGTCTCAAAGGCATAATCCCAATATCGTTGTGGAACCGAAGCCTGGGCCAAAAGAGCCAAACCCGTTTCCACAACGTGATGATGCCGACGCTCAACTCTACCATTCTGCTCATGGGTATAGGCACAAGACTGCCTATGATTAATACCCAAAGAGACAAAAGTACGGTGCAACCGTTTATACTCTCCCCCTAAATCAGATTGAATAGAGACAATCTTACGACCATATGAACGCTCAACTAGTGACCGAAACTGCTCGAAGATAGCATACACATCAGTTTTCAAACGCATAGGATAATACCATACATAGCGCGTATAGTCATCAACAAACAAAACAAAATAACGAAAGCCATTGACGGAAAGAAAAGGCGATGGGCCCCAAATATCAGTATATATAAGTTCTAAAACATGAGACATAGTAGTATTGACACGAGGCAAGGGAAACCGTGAGGATTTCCCAAACATACAAGCACGACACAATTCCGAAGTATCACTAAAACTAGACTGAATAGAACATGAATTTAAAATCTGCCGCAAGAGACGCGGGTGAGGATGACCCAACCGGCTATGCCACACGTCAGAGGAGACTCGAGAGGCCACAAACGCAGCGGGACTTGAACAAGAGACAGGCCAAGAATAGAGACCCCCCGAAGCCGGCCCTTTATATAGAACTTCCCTGGTTGAACGATCCTTCACAAAGAAACAATCAGGGTGAAACTCAAAAAAGACATTATTATCACGAGCAAACCGTTGCACAGACAATAAAGACGCAGAAAGCCCAGGAACATGAAGAACATCAGACAATCGAAACAGTGTTTTAGATGCGGCTAACGAAGATGAACCAGTACTAACAATAGGTAAACACTTACCGTCACCAACACGAAGATGATCCGGACCACTATAAGGAACCGCCGAGGACATTAAAGACGGATCCGGAGTGGCATGATTCGACGCACCAGTGTCAGGAAACCACTGCTGAGGATTAACCGAAGCCGAATCATCAACAGAATATGCAACATGTGCCCGCGGCCCCGGAGCGCCATCATAACGACGATAGCACGAAGCGGCCGAGTGGCCTTCGCCGGAGCAGATCTGGCACTGGACAGCCCCGGCGCCACCTCGACCGCGGCCTCGGCCCTTGCCACGACCTCGGCCTCGATTGCCGCCGCCACGCTGCTGCCCGCTCGAGCGACCTCCACCTCGCTGAGCCGCCATGGCGACCGGAGCAGCAGCAACGTCACCACCATCATCAGTACATATAAAGGCCTGCGAAACAAGAAAATCGGATAACTCGGGTAAAGACACCGGAGCACCCCTCGTCAGCGACGCCACCAAAGGGCGATATTCGGACTGCAAGCCCCGGAATATATACATATTCTGATCTTCTAGTGTCACCGGACGGCCGGAAAGTGCCAAATCCTCAATAAGCACCTGAGCACGCCCAAGATAATCTGGGATCGAAGCATCCCCCTGCCGCAATCCTTGCAGCTCGCCCACCAACCGAAGAGCACGGGCCCTAGTCGTCGAACCAAGAACCTGTTCGATCGCTACCCACAAATGCCGAGAGGAGGTTTTACCGATGGCAAGATGCATCATCTCGTCGGACAAGGACGAGATCAACAAGGAGAGCACGGCCTTATCTTGACGAAGCCATGCACTCCGAGCGGCGGACGATACGGCCGACGAAGACACGGCAGCAGCAGCCTCCTCAGCAAAAGGTACCGTAATCGCAGTAAACGGGGGACACACAGACGTTCCATCGACAAAACCCAATAATCCTTGGCCATCCAAGAACGGAAGAAGCTGAGTGCGCCAAAACAAAAAATTACGGGATGTCAATTTGATGGAAACGAAGTGATGAGCCGAAGAAAACGACACCCCGGACTGCAGGGGTGCCACAAGCGCAGCCTCAGAAACAGTCCGTTCAGAACTTCCAACAGAACCGCCATCAGAACCGAGGTGCGCCATAGAGAGAGAAAAAAAAAACCTGCTGATACCAGATGAGGATATAATATTTCTGAATGAATCAGATAATAAGTCTGTACAGGAATATATATAGTAGCGAATAGCAAACCTAATACAAGGCTAACACTAGTAACAATAGGTAACGAATACTAATAATAATAGAGTCCTAATAATTAAGGGTAGAGGACACTTTACTCTCCCCTTTCCAGATAAAAAATATGTCACTATAGCAGATATAGTAGGCAGTTTAGCACAATGGCCTATGCATTTAGTGACTTTAGAAGAGGTATGCATTCTTTTATTTAGTTATTAATTAAGTTAGTTTTCGTTATTTATATTTAAAAGGGGCTAGTAAACTTACAATTTTATATTTGTAGAGTTCATCAAAACAAAATATGAAACCAAAAGATCAAAGTGTTGATTTATCTACTACTGGTGCACGAGCTCCCATTGTTGGTGATGATGTCTTACCGCACTTGGGGGACAATTGCAAGTGTTTAGTGGATTTGTTGACAAGCTTTTCACTTGGTAAAGACTGTATTGAGTTGGAGCTGGATAAAGCTATCTTCCATCATAAAAACACAAGTTCTATTTTTGTGATGGTGAAGGATATAGCGGATTTGATGATGATGAATTGGCTTAATGTCTCAATCATACAAGTGTTTATACTGTAAGTTTTTTTTTTAATTATTACTATATTATATATATATGTTTACCTATATTTAGTAAAATTTCTTATTCATTATTTCTTAATTTTCAGATTTCTTAATCAGTTGTGCAATGAGTATGACATTAGGTCAATCGGGTTTGTCTGTCCGACTCAGATTTGCCACACTATGCTTAAAAGCAGTTCCAGCAAAGTTACATCATATTTCATCCACGTCATGGAGCAGCACAAAGATAAAAACATTATTTTAGCACCATATCATCAAGAGTAAGAAAATTGTTCTTATATTTTATTAATATAACTCATAACTTTATATTTGGAGTATTAGATATTAAATTTTTAATATATATTTGTGTTTTTAAATGTAGCTCTCATTGGTTACTTTTGGTGATTTGCATACGGTCAAAAAGCGTATGTATCTTGGATCCATTGCCTTCTAATCGCAACATAGGTTTAATTAAAGGCTCTGTGAATTTGTAAGTAAATACTTTATTATTATTTATATTAGTATTTTAGCAACTATGCTATTATTTATAAATTTTTATGTATATGCTTATAATTATTATAGGGCATTTCGCTCTGTTCCTACGAGTGCACGGGTTAAGAGCATCAATTGGAAGCCATGCAAAGTATGTATGAAAATTGAATTTAAATTTAGTGTGATATTTTGAATTACATTAAGTTGTTTAAATTAGTAAAATAATATATGTATTTTGTAGTGCCCGATCCAACCGGGAGGTCATGAGTGTGGATATTATGTCATGCGATACATGTATGACATCGTGACAAAATATTCATCTGTTGATAATTTGGATGGGGTAAGTGAATTTAAATGGAACTATGTATAGTTAAGTTATATTTTATTACCAGGACTATGTAGTCTAATGGTATCCGGGTTGGACTTCCATTTGGAAGATTGTGATTTCGAGCCTCAGTGGAGGCGTTATTGGCTCTTTGTGTTTTAGTAGGTTGAGAAAGTATATGAACAGATACTACATTGTAATAGAGCTAGTAGCATTCAAAAAAAGTTATATTTTATTAATTAACATATTTAATAATTTTATTAATTTAATTTTTTGTAGGCATTTGAAAGCGATAGTCCGTATTCTATCGACGACATAAATGAGCTTCGGGAGCATTGCTCAAAGTTCTTCTTTTCCGAGTGCTTATAACTTTTATTTTATTGATAGAATGTATTTTGTTTTTTATGATAGTATTGAGTTGGGCATTATTTGATATAATTGTATTAAAGTATGAGGATTTTAAGTGCTATATATTGTATTTTGATGATAGTATATTTTGCATTGTGTTTAATTTGATGATAGTATTTGCATTGTGTGTTAAAGGTATTGTTTTAAAGTGTGTTGATAGATAAATTGTATTGTGGAGTAATGTTGATAGGATTTGAATGAGCTGTAACAGGTACAGGAATAATAAAAAAAATTAGGAATTTTAATTAAATTAAATAAATAATTAAAAAATAATAAGGGAAAACGCGACCATTTCTAGAGTCAAAATGGTCGCGTATTCCCTTCGAATAAAAAAAATACAATACGCGACCGTTCTTTGTCAAGAACGGTCGCGTATTACTAACAATGCGCAACCATTTCACAATGGTAGCGTAAAGTGGATGCCTTTAGGTGAGCCTCTCATAGGCGACCATTGTACAATGGTTGCCTATTGTCTTTTACAATGGTTGCCTATCTGCAATTCTGTACTAGTGTATCTTGTAACTATGAAGTGGTGGATATAGTGAATTACTCATGAAGATAGGAGTAGAGTGGAGTAAAAGGATTACATACACCTTTGAACCCACTATAAATTGTTGTGTTCTTTATTGCTTCATTTATTTACATATTGCATGCACTTGTGCATGTGAAACCACACACTACACAAAGATTAAATTTCGTTGTGCACAAAACCTTGATAATTCTATCAAGTGTTTTGATTTTTACATTGTTTAGCATAATTCGAATTGTTTGTAGAAATCTATTCACCCCTCTAGACTTTTACTCTATTCTTTTTGGGACCAACAAATTTTTCTAAAAGAAATTATTTTTTATGAGATATGGAGTAGATAGCTAGCCACCTACTATCAACCTTGATGATGAGGTGGAGGCAAACTAAATACCTTCTTTTCTTTTAAGGGAGAAACAAGTCTTTGTATAATCCAATTCTCATTTAAATGTAAAAAATAATAACAAATTTGCGATTGAGGTAGTTATGGCTTATTTAACGCTTTTAAAAAAAAATTGATAGTAAGTAGAAAATATCAAAAGAACTTGATAATTAATCATATGTATGTATTTTAACTTTATTTTATTTCTCATATAAAGAATAATTTAGAAGAGTGACTAATTTTTAATAAATTTTGACCCGCTCACATGACCCCTATTATAATGGTTTGATCTCCACCATAAAAAAGAAAGGAATAAGGGTCAAATAGGTCACTAAATTGCACACCAAATTACAATTAAGTCATCAAACTCAAAAAAATATACAATTAGGTCTTTGAACTACACAAATTCATGCAATTAGATCTAAAATGACCTATTTACCTGCTATGTAGGTTGCGAGTTTTAAAAATAATTTTAAACAAAAAAATAATTAAAAAAAAAAAAACATAACGTCTTCGTCTCCATGGCTAGGAGACGAAGACGATGGAACAAAAAAATAATAATAAAAAAAAAACATAACGTCTTCGTCTCCATGGCTGCCATGCATGGAGACGATGGACGGCCGGAGACAATTTCGTCTCCGGCCGTTCAATTTTTTTTTTATTAATTAATTTTGTGTTTAAAATTATTTTTAAAATCCAGAACTTTCACGTCAGCAAAGTATCAGATAAACAAGTCATTTTAGATCTAATTGCATAAATTTGTGTAGTTTAAGTACCTAATTGCACTTTTTTTGAGTTAAATAGCCTAATTGCAACTTGATGTGCAGTTCAATGGCCTAGTTGACCCTTATTCCAAAAAGAAAATATTAAATTCCACAAAAGAAAGTAATTAAAGTTTCTATTAATTCTCAAATATCATCATGCCAATCAACACCTTTTCTGGAAGGTGTTAATATGTATGCATGTTCTTTTAATTACGGATGGGAGTAATTATATTATATTATTTTCGGGACTGCTGAACAGTCGACGTCCGGACTAATCTTAAACGGAAAGGGAACTTTACAATAACTCGGGAGACCCTGAGCTCGTTTCAGTTGTTCCGGTGTGTCTTTAGCAGCACAGTCTTTTATGCACTCACAGGCGCTTTGCCTGTCTAGCTTCGTCTTTAAATTATTCACCATAGTTTTCAGGGCTGGACAACAATCCGCTGGTACGGCACCGCCTGTCTTCAAGTAGTCGGCGCACGGTGAAAGTTGGTTGAAGATGTCGTTGCATGAGACCTGCGCTTCGGCCCAAGGCGACAGAACTTCGAAGGTGATGGTACATAGGAGGAGCAATGACGTCAGCTGCTTTAGGTTTCCGACGACTGCCATTATATTGTATTGTAGCTTAAGATTGCTGTAGGAATAGTTGGGAGGAATAGGGAGGTATATATATATAGCTGCCATTTAGCTCACATATTTGTATTATCCCAGAGGTGATGAGTGTATTTATTAATTACTATCCTTTTTTTAAAAAAAAATTTAAGTTTTTGTCTTTAATATTATTTTTAATTTACTTTATAAATATATAAATTTTGTATATTAATATTAAAAATTTAATATTGTGAGAAATTGAATTAAAAATAATTTCATCAAGGCACGTTAGCTGAATCAGACCCATTTCGTTCATGACAACTGCTTTTTCTTTTACTCCGTACTCATTTCGTTCATTAAAAAAGGATATGGCATTTTTATTTTTGGTTAACTATTTTTTGAAAATCTTTTTTTTTTGTTTGTTTTGAACGCTACTGGTTCTATTACAATGTAGTATTTGTTCATATACTTAGGCTCAAACTCACAACTTTTTAAATAAAAGTCCAACCTAGATACCATTAGACCACATAGTCTTGGTTGGAAAATCTTTTAAATTAAGTAAATTTACAATATTAGTTGATTACTAGCATGCCACCAACTTATTAATTACTCCCTCCGTCCCTAATTAATTGTCTCATTTGCTTTTTGCTTGATTTTTAATACAACAAAACAAATGTTATTAACTTTTTAATTTTGCCCCTTAAAAGTAGGTGTTATTTATACAAAGTACAATTGTACTTACCTCTAGAAATTTGAAAAGTCAAAAGAGTAAATTGGAAAATGTAGAGTGATAGTTATGTTCAATTTTAGAAAGATGACACTATTTTGAGACAAACTAAAAATGAAAGTAAGACAAGTAAGATGGGACGGAGGGAGTATTGGCTATGTTTGGCAAATTTAGCTGAAAGTTGAAAAGCTATAAGCTAAGAGCTGCTAAGCTAGTTGTTATGCTTGAAAGTGTTTGGTAAAATTAACTTTTTGAAAATATGATAAATTTAAAAAGACAAAAAAGGACATCTTCATAAAATTTAAATTTGTTTATTTACATATTAAAATTTAACATTTTTTCTTTAAAAAAAATTAACATTTTGAAATAAAATTATTAGCATAATCATGATCTAACATCCCATAATAAAATAGCAATATTGTTGCGAATCTCCTTCATATAATAATAATAATACTAATTAATAATAATAATAATAATAATAATAATAATATTATTATTATTATTATTATTATTATTATTATTATTATTATTATGGTGAAAGTTGCAGATAAAGGAGAAGTGAAAATAATTTTAATAAGTAATGGTAAAGGATGTCATTTATTTAAAATACTAAGAATAAAGATGAAAAAAAAGTTAAGAAACTACTAGCTTATTTTGAAACGCTGCAGAGAAACAATAAATGAGTATTCCAAAATAACTCATATTTTAAGCTATGAACTTATTTTGATAATATTACCAAACAAAATTATAATTTATTAGTAGTTTAAATAAAATATAAACTCCTAGTTCTGCCTTTCCCAAATCTCGTGCGTATAATAAATTAAAGATGAGATAGGAAAAGCATTTAATGCTCATCTTTCACTAATATAAAATAGTATTAAGAATAACGTTACAAGTAACGGCCGCACATTTGACTCCTTTCTACCGCAACTATTTGTCATCATTGGATAATATCAACCTCAATGTTTGTACTTTCATACTGACTAAACTCATCAACTAGTTTCAAAATTTTAAATAGGCTAATTGATGGAATTATTTTTCATTATTTTTATAGTACCGTAGAAATACATTTTAATGTGACTCATTAAAATTAAATAATTATAAATTTAAATATTTTATTGTATTTGATTTAACATCTATATCTTACTAATTATGGTATGTTAGAGAATATTTTATCACTAGAATCCATAATTTTATTCCTTCAGACAGCCTCAACAATATAAACATGCCTGCAATCCTGCATAGATCAATCCTATTAAGGATTTCTATAGTTTTTACTCTTTTGCAATATATAACATATAATGTGTAAATATTAAATTCATAATGTGGAATGGGCAGAAGTTTGCCTGGGATAATTTTGGGAGGAGATTTCCCAAAGGAATTGGGTGGAGGTTTGCCTAAGGGACTTGGGTGGAGATTTGCCTAAGGGACTTGGGTGGAGGTTTGCCTAAGGGACTTGGGTGGAGATTTGCCTAAGGGACTTGGGAGGAGGTTTCCTAAGGGGCTAGATTTGTTTTGGGGAAATTTGCAGGAGAAGTTTTTTCTTGCACGGCAAGTTCTAGGCATTTAATATTATATTAAATGCTTAAGAATTCTCTAGACCTTCCTGGTGTTATAAATAGGCAGCATCCTTCATCAGATTATCACATCCCATTCTTTCTCATCTCATACGAAATATACAGAGAGTATAGCAAAATTCTGTAGAGAAAAAATAGAGAGTTATATTTGTAATTCCTATTGTTTTATCCTTTTGCCAATACAGAAAAAATTCTTCTTCAATTTTCTTTGCTCTGTGTATGATTTATTTTAAATCTTACACTAGAATTTATTCTCAATATTTTCCAGTTCAAGTTGCTATTGTAAATTTGGTGTTGTGAACCAGTTTCGATCCTAACATAATGCACTAATATTTTGGTCTTCAATTTTTTTTAAAAGAAATAAATAGTTTTTAATCATTTATATTTGGAAAGCATAATTGCATAAATGAAATAAAACTTTTTGATCATATATTACTTTCTGTCCAACATAATGTTTCAATCTATTTTTAATTGGTACTTACTACCTTTTATTTTCGTCTTCAAAAAAAAAAAATATTTTCAAATTACTCAAACTAACCTTCATGTTTTATTACAATTTTAATCATTTTTATTGCATCGTATGATAATTATATCTAATTATATTATTAATTGATCGTACATATATTGAAGGGTGATTTATTTTTTGAAATTTTAATTTTGAAATGCATATAATTTTAAAGTAAACACTTTAATAAATTGTATTTTATAAAATTAAATGATATTAGTGCATAATTTTTAAAATTAAATTGTATATTGACTAACTCAATCTAAAAAAATGAGCCCTTCATAAATTTATTACAAAAAGAAATTAAACTTATGTTGAAAGTCGATCAATTGTATGATGGTATTTGTTTGAGGTGGTACTAGGGCCTACGTAGTAAGCCCATGAGTAGAGATGACCACGGTTCAGGTTCGAATCGTAGGTTCGAAACGGAACCGGGATTGTGCAAACCGGAACCTATAAGGTTCCGGTTAAGGTTTGTAAAATCTTGGAACCGGAACCGCCCGGTCCCAAACCGAAAAAAACAAATATTATAGTGTTTTTTTTTAAATTTTTTTTTTAAATAATTCCGGTTAGAATCGGCGGTTCCAACCGGAACCGGAACCTTACTATAAGGTTCCGGTTTCGGTTGACCATCCACGGAACCGAAACCGGCGGTTCCGAACCGGAACCGGAACCGTGGTCACCCCTACCCATGAGCAGTTTATTAACTAGGCCTAGCAGCTGCTCGGTGAGAGCCCAAAAGGCGAGAAGGTCCAAGTATATGGATAACGGCCCGTCAAGATTGTGGAATAATATTTACGACAGCAGTCAAGAATTTAAGGAGGGGAATTATGGCGATCTTACAATTATGGAAGAACAACACCGTCAACTTATATTATTTATTCTTTCTTAAATATCCTTTACTTCATTAAGTCATCTCCACTACCCAAATATCTTTAGATTTCCTAAATCCATCCCACTACTTAAATACTTATACCTAAGTCACCTCTATATTCTAAATATTCTCTATACCATATAAATATCCAATTGTCACAATGAAACCAAATTGTTATATGCAGTACTATTTTTCTACTATAAAAAACCATAAACAGAAGACAAAGAGGCATTCGCTTCAACTCAATTCAATTTTCATTCAAGACACAACAACCTCTCTACATAAATCCAGGTTTGCCGTAAGTTAGCCAGATTTTTAAAGGAACATAACATTTTTCTCATGCTGACAACACCATCTTATCAATCACCTACAACTAATTTTACCGTTGGGTCATCTCTACCATGGCTTTTTGACAACGGTGCTTCTTACCATGCCACCCTGAGTGTGACTCCTCTACAGAACTTTTCTGAGTACAAGGATCCCGATGAAAGTCGCCTGGGTGACGGTAATTCCTTAAAAAATTCTCATATTGGTCAGTCTACCATCCCCACTCCTTCTTCCGTGCTCACCCTACAAAATGTCTTGTGTGTCCCGGCCCACTGTTGCATAATAATTTAGTATCCATATCTCAACTATGCAAAACTAATCAAGTGTCCGTTGAATTTTTTATTCTCATTTTATTATGAAGGATCTTCGAACGGAGATGTCGCTACTACGGGGGGCAAACATTAATGGTGTCTACTATGGACCTCTCTCGTGTCAGCCCACAATAAATGCCACGCACATGTCACATGTGTTTCAGTGGCACCATCGACTTGGCGATTCGTCTAATACGATGTTACATCTTGTGTTGCAACACTGTAACATTTCTATTTCTGTGTCGTCATTAAGTCAGTTTTACTTTCAGTCGTGCAATGTATACAAGAGTCATAAATTACCATTCTCCAAAAGCACTCTTGATAGTACTAAACATTTGCAATTGATTTATACTGATGTATGGGGCGCTTTTGAAAAATCTGTTGATGAGTTTGTTTATTACATCATTTTTGTTGATCACTTTTCCAGATACATTTGGCTATATCCTTTAAAAAGGAAATCTAATGTTTTTGTGATATTTCCTCTGTTTAAAAGGTTAGTACATAAGTATTTTGGTCTGTCAATTGTTTCAATTTATTCTGCCAATTGGGGGGGGGGGGGGGGGGGGTGACACTATTTAACGCTCATGGCATTTCACATTTTACTACTCCGCCTCATACTCCCGAGCACAATGGCATGGCTAAACGACGACATAGGAATATCGTTGAAATATGCATGTCGCTTCTTCACGTTACCTCTCTACCGTCCTCATACTAGTCTCATGCATTTCAAACGGTTGTCTACCTAATTAATCGGCTCCCAATACAGACTTCAGGTAATCAATCTCCGTATTACATTTTGTTTAAACAATCACCGAATTATGATAAATTACAGTCATTTGGCTGTCTGTGTTTTATTTGGTTACGACCCTATAATACAAAAGAACTAGAACATAATCTCGTCCATGTATTTTTCTGGGCTACTCAAACACTCAATCCGCCTATAAATGCCTTGATTTTGTCTCAAATCATGTTTATTTATCAAGGCATGTAAGGTTTGTTCCTAACGTGTTTCCTTCTAGAGAGTTGCAGGTTCCGTCAGATATGTCCACTGGGTTCCAGTATTCTAACCTGCCACACAAGTTCTGTTCAAATCACCCTTGTCTTCTACAGGGTCCGTATGTACAGATGTGTCCTCCTCTACAACACTCTCTACACCCTTGGTTTCTCCTGTTGCGTCTCTCTCGCCAGAACCTACCAATCCACAATTGTCGCACTTCACAGCGGCAACTGCGCGTTCCGGTGAGGTCAGTCCAGCGAATTCCCATAGCTCGTCGGCAACTTCATCTCAATCCAGCCCTACCTTGTTGTCTCCCTCATGTAGTTTGTCGCCCACTATTTCTACTCATATCCATCCACCCAACCAGCCAGTTTGTGCTACTTCACTGCCAGTAACCACCTTTGAAAATCCTCAACCGCAGGATGTGTTGCGCCAGTTTACTAGACAACACTGTCCTACCCTAGGTATTCTGATTATGTTGCCAACCTAACCACTTTAGAGCCTTCTAATATCGCTCAGGCCCTAAATGACGCAGGGTGGAGGAAAGCTATGGATGAGGAGTTCGAAGCATTGCACCGTAACAAAAACATGGCTACTTGTACCTGGCAGAGCGGGGTCCCGATTGGCTATAAATGGGTCTACCGTGTCAAGCATAAACCGGATGGCTCGGTTGATCGATACAAGGCACGCCTTGTAGCTAAAGGGTTCTTATAGATGGCTGGCCAAGACTATTTTGAAACCTATAGCTCGGTCATGAAACCGGTCACCATCCGTCTGGTTCTGACTATTGCCTTGAGTAACCACTAGGGTCTACACCAATTGGATATCAATAATGTACTTCTACATGGCATGTTGCATGAGGGGGTCTATATAGAGCAGCCACCGGAATTCGTTAACCCTCTTTACCCAACTCATGTTTGCAAGTGATAGATACCCCAAATTAGCCGCCTGGACGGGAAGGTCAGGCAAGGCAGCCGGGTTAAAGCATGGTCCAATACTCAGCGTGAAGGGGATTCCAGAACCCTTCTCGGTCATCCTATAAGAAGTTCGACGATGACAGTTGCTCATCCTTTAGCAGCCAATCTCAGCAGCCGGAGCGTCCCCGGACGGGCTCTTGGGTGAGGCTCGGTTGGGCGACCAGCCTCGTTAGTCAGATGGACGACCAGGCTACACAGGCGGTGTGTCCCCGATCAGGCGCCACCCTGAATCTGACCAGGAGACCAGGCTACGAAGGCGGAGCGTCCTCGCCTTGCAACGATGGCGTCAGAAGATACTCCATGGCGGCCAGGCATTCTTGACCGGCGCGTACCCAGAAACGGACATCAGCAGATTTTATGGAAGCAATCTCTGTTCATTTAAGTAGCTTCCCTAATTAGTCTAAACGGCTTATGGTAGTAAGTAGATGGCTGCATCAGCCTTACGTCAGCCCTACTCGACTCTAGGCTTGGCCTTACGTCAACCCTACTTACCATATATGAGCCTCGCGCTCATGTATAAATATCCTCCCGGGATCACCATGTATCGGGATTGGCACTTCTAAGGGAAAAACCCCTAGAGAAATAATATCATATTATTCTATCTCTCTCTCTCTCTCTTAATTGCTTTATCTCTTATTTTCATTATCTTGCAAACACATCCTACGGTAGTGTTTGCCTGCCGAGCGGCCATCGAGACTGTGAAAACCAACAATAGGCTAACTAAAGCTCTATATGGGCTTAAACAGGCCCTTAGAGCCTTGTCCCAGGAGCTCTCAATGTTTTTGCAGCATTGTGGGTTCACTAAGTCACATGTAGATGCTTCACTATTTGTTTATTCAGCTCATGGTGTATTTATTTATTTTTTTAGTGTACGTGGATGATATTTTGTTGACAGGGAATGATACTGCATGGCTTGATCGTTTTGTGGGAACCCTATTGGCGTAATTTTCTCTTAAGGACCTCGGTACCTTACATCATTTTCTGGGTGTAGAGGTAATCTTACTGTTGATTGTGTTTTCTTGTCACATATCACTAATATACTTACGCAATTCAAGATGGATGGTGCAAATGATGTTTCAACACCACTGGCTATTTAAGAGAAATTGATGCCACTGCAATAGCCTAGTGCCGCGACTGATGCTACTCAGTTTCATCACATTCTAGGTCTAATTCTGTATTTGGTGATCACATGGCCTGATGTGGCGTTTTCAGTCAATTGGCTCTCGTAGTTTATGCACGCGCCTTCTGAGTTGCATTGACAGGCCGCTAAACAATGAATGCATTATCTCAAAGGAACTGTTTGTCATGGTCTAGTCCTTCGATCAGGTCAATCGCTATCGTTGCGTGTGTATACTATTTCTGATTGGGGAGGTTGTACAATTGCCGGCCGTACCACGTACCTGGTGTATTTGGCAATAATCTTATTATCTCTTGGAAGTCTTCACGTAAGAAGTTTGTCTCTCATTCGTCTACGGAAGCTGAGTACTGGACTTTGGCGAATGCAACAACGGAGGTTCTCTAGATTAAGAATATGTTGCAAGAATTAAAGTTGGGTCTGGTGAAGCCTCCGGTACTGTTTTGCGACAACCTCAGCGCCACATGTGTTTGTAAGAATCCAGTGTTTCATTCACGAATGAAACATTTGGCCTTGGACTACTTCTTCGTCCGGGATTTGGTCTCTAATGGGACGATGGCTGTACAACACATTCCATCTTCTGCTCAGCTCGCTGATCTTCTTACCAAGCTACTCGGTCGTCATCTGTTTCTTGAGTTTCGGTCTAAGATTGATATCTCTGACGGATTCTCAATCTTGTTGTGGGGCATGTTAAGCATATATGTGGTTGAGACTATTTGTATTTATTTATCTGTTTTAAATATGTTCATATAGACTAGCCTTAGTTGTAACTTCCTGCTACATCTCCTCTCATGTACACTATTTATACTCTGGTTTTCATTAATAAACAATATAGTTTACTCTACAACCTCACATACATGAACATTGCGTCGTATTAACGTGTCAAATTAAATCTAAAATTTTATTTTAATCATCATCAAAGTTTGGAGTGAGAATCCTTCCTTGCTTCTTCTCCTTGTTGTCAATTAAAGAGGCACTGCCAAACCTCTTCAAATATAGTTTTTTTTTTTTTTTTTTTTTTTTTTTTTTTTTTTTTTTAACTTTTAATTTTTTGTAACATATGGAGACATGGAGTATTGATAGAGAACGTAGTCATCTACTATCAACCTTGATGAGGCGCTGGCTAACTACCTCCATCTCTCTAGGTCTGAATGAGAAATATAAAATATATATATATTTTGGAAAATAATGAGAAATATAAAATTTATTAGTAAAACAAAACATAATTTTAAATAAAAATTCAATTATTTTCTAATTAAAAAGAATTAAATTTTTTTTTATTATCTATGATATAGTTTAGTCATCACGATCATCACTTAATAGGAACAATTTCGAGTTACGTTGGTTAATGTAGTTCAAAATTAGTAGTTTGTATTCAGAAAAATGATGCATGGGTACTCCTTTTTATATTTGGAACTTTATTTTATTGATCTGATATAAAAGAGAAATTATTTGAATGATTTAGAAGGATAACTAATATTTCAATGAATATTCACCTAATGACACCTATAGTCAATTAGTCATTTAGATCTCCATCAGAATAAGATAAATATTGAATTTCGAAAAAGAAGTTCCAATTAATTGTTAAATATCACCATGCCACTTTAATATATATATATACATACATACATATATATATATATATATATATATATATATATATATATATATATATATATATATTTAAATAATTATCTTTAACTTTGTGACACCTTTCTTCCCCTCCTTGTCAATTAAAGAGGGACCGCCAAACCTCTTCAAATATAGTTTAATTTATTTATTTTTAATAATTATTTTTAAATTTTTTTTATCAGATATGGTGTATTCATAGTGGAACTAGCTAGTCATCTACTGTCAACCTTGATGATGAGGTGGAGGCAAACTAGCTACCTTCTTTTATAGTTTCAACTTTCAAGTGAGAAACAAGTCTTTATATATTTCAATTCTCGTTCAAATGTAAAAAGAATAACATATTAATAATAAATCGAGATAATTATGACTTATTTGGCATTTTTTAAAAAAAATTGATAATAGAAAATATCAAAAAGAACTTAATAATTAATCATATGTATTTTAACTTTATTTTATTTGTCTCATATAAAGTGGAATTATTTAATTTGAATGATTTAGAAGAATGACTAATTTTTAATTAATTTTGATCCTCTCACATGACCCCTATTATACTCTGTAATTGTTTGATCTCCACCATAAAAATTTTAAAAAATATATTAAATTCCCAAAAAAAAAGTTTCTATTAATTCTCAAATATCATCATGCCAATCAACATCTTTTCTCTGGACGGTATTAAATATATGTTTAATTATATTCTTTTGGGACGGCTGAACAGTCGACGTCCGGACCAATCTTAAACGGAAAGGGAACTTTACAATAACTCGGGAGACCTTGTGCTCGTTTCAGTTGTTCTGGCGTGGCCTTAGCAACCCCGTCTTTTATGCACTGGCAGGCACTTTGCCTGTCTAGCTTCGTCTTTAAATTATTCACCATAGTTTTCAGGGCTTGACAACACGCCGCCGGCACGGCACCGCCTGACTTCACGTAGTCTGCGCACGGTGACATTTGGTTGTAGATGTCGGCGCATGAGACCTGCGCTTCGGCCCAAGGCGACAGAACTGCGAAGGTGATGATACATAGGAGGAGCAATGGCGTCAGCTGCTTTAGGTTTCCGACGACTGCCATTATATATCTAGTTATTGGCTTTAATTTGGTTGATTTAAGAATATGATTGTAGCTTAAGATTGTTGTGGGAATAGTTGGGAGGGAGAGGGAGGTATATATAGCTGCCATTTAGCACACATATTTGTATTATCAACAAAGGTAGACGAGTGTATTTATTAATTATTATCCATGATTAGTTTAATTTAAAATATGAATAAGGGTCAAATAGGCCACTCAACTGCACATTAGTGTAATTAGGTCACCGAACTTAAAACAGATTCAATTGGATTCTGAACAACACAAAATTCTGCAATTAGGTCCAAAATGACTTGTTTACTGAAATTGTAGGTTACCCATTTTAAAAATAATTTTTAAAACTAATTTTAAATTTTAAATTTTAAATAAAATAATTAATTAAAATTAAAATATTTAAAAAAAAAAACTAAAAATAAAAATCCGGCAACTTTAGTTTTTTTTTTTAAATTAATTATTTTATTTAAAATTAGTTTAAAAATTATTTTTAAAATCGGTAACCTACAATTTCAAGTTAACATGTCATTTTGGACCTAATTACATAATTTTGTGTTGTTCAAGGACCCAAATTGCATCTTTTTGAGTTTGGTGATCTAATTACACTTTAGTGTGCAGTTGGGTGGCCTATTTGACCTTTATTCCTTTAAAATACGCCGTTGCTTCTATTTATAATATGTATTTAGAGTAATATTGGATTGCTTTTGTCTTTATATGTATTATTTGTTACTTCTCCTATCTCATTTTATCTGTCTTATTTATTATTTATTCGTCAAATCAACTCTTCTTATTTTGATTAGTATCTTTTATTTATTTTTAAATTGAGTTAATACTTGATTTGGTCCCTTGACTATTAATATTTCACCACTTTGGTCATCGACTTCCAAATTTGTTTAATTTCATGCCAACTATGAAATTTTGTTAATTACCTAAAATAGTCCTTTGTCTAAACAAAAATAGTCCTGATTAGAACCATTTGATTAACATACAATTACATAATTAGAGATGAAATTTAACGAGTTTTGAAGTCGAGGACCAACGTGGTGAAATTCGAATAATTAATGGACCAAATCAGGTATTAACTCTTTTAAATATGAGGTTTTGTCTTTAATATAACTTTTAATGTAGTTTCTAATTATATAAATTTTGTATATTAATATTAAACTTAATATTATTAAAATTTGAATTAAAAATAACTTCAATTAAGTCTAAAAAAAAAAAAAAAAAAGTCTCAAAGACATAAAATGGAACATATAGGGTATTTATTTTTCATGTCCACTGCTTTTTCTTCTACTCCGTACTCATTTCTTTCATTAAAAATGGATATAGAATTTTTATTTCTTAAATTTTTTGGTTAACTAATTACATAATGTAACCATTTTGAAAAATCTTTTATATTAAGTAAATTTACAATATTAGTTTATTACTAGCGTGCCACCAACTTATTAATTATAATTTACAAAATCTCGTGTGTATAATAAATTAAAGATGAGATAGGCAAAGCATTTAATGCTCATCTTTCACTAATATAAAAGAGCATTTTCTTCTTTTGTATTAAGAATAACGTTACATGTAACGGCCGCACATTTGACTACTTTCTACCACAAATATTTGTCATCATTGGATAATATCAACCTCAATGTTTGTACTTTCATACTTACCAAACTCATCAACTACCTTCAAAATTTTAAATAAGTTAATTGATAGAATTATTTTTCATTATTTTTATAGTACAAATACATTTTAATGTGACTCATTAAAATTAAATAATTATAAATTTAAATATTGTATTGTATTTATCTTACTAATTATGGTATGCTAGAGAATATTTTATCACTAGAGAATCCATAATTTTACTCCTTCAGAAAGCCTCAAGACTATTAACAATATAAGCATACCTGCATAGAATCCTACTAAGGATTTTTATAGTTATTACTATCCTACATACTTGATGGTTTTATTGGGACTGGATCTAACATAAACCAGGTACAGAAATACAGAACACGGATAGGAAAGACTAACTTTATTACCCGGGGCGCTAGGCCCAAAACAATGCGTACAAAGTCCGAGGTACAGGCCTAGAATGGCGGCCCAAATACAGAGAATACGGCCCACGGGGTGGGCGCGCTATAGCTAGACATGCTACTGGAAGGAATCCAACCCAGGTAGCTGGGTTGAAAGTGTAGACTAAAGACCGCTAGACCGTAGTGCTTGTCGTGTCTCCATTGCCTTTTGCCAAGGATCTAGGACCCCTATTTATAGCATGCCCCCAACACCTTGCACTGTCCACGTGTACGCCATCGGATCAACACCCTTCCACCAACGCAACATGTCCCACGTCTTCACCCACGTCTCCAGCTTCTCAATACGCAAGCGGGCACGTTCGCCGTGCCGCCACACCATAGCGCCCGCACCACGTGACCTTGGTAGCGCACACTGCTCTACACCCCCTGGAAGGGGGGGGGGGAGCGCCGTTGACTTTCCCGGGGGCGCTCCACCCCCGTCGGCCGCGCCGCGGCCTAAGGTGGCCAGCGGGACCCGCGGTCGGCCAGTGGTCAAGGCTACCCACCCGAAAATGTCGGAACAAATATAAGCCTGCACACCTTGATACATAATAGGCGATGTGGGCTGGTGGGTTGAAGCTTGGCTTTTATTCCCAGGTTTGACCCTCACTGGTAGCACTCCATCCCCATTTTACTTAGCCAGCTAGCTGTTGGTTTTCACAACCTCGATGGCTACTCGGCAGGCCAACACTACCGAATAATGAAATAGGAATATTTATGCGAGATAAAATAAAGATAAGACAATGGAGAGAGAATAATGTGATATTATTCCTCTAGGGTTTGGACTTTAAAGGTGTCGACCTCTTACACGATGATCCCAGGGGGATATTTATACATAGATGTAGGTTTCATACATGGTAAGTAGTGACGTGTTGTCAACTTACTGCCTTTTCCGCATGAACTAACTAAGGAAGCTGCCTAATGAGCGAAGATCACTTTCGTAGAATCCGCTGAACGTATTTCTGGTGTGTGTCCGGTCAGGAATGGTCCCGACTGTAGAGCTTGGTCGCTCGACCGGGTCCTAGAAAGGCATATGATCAGGGACGCACCGCTCGCGCTGCCTGGTCGCCCGCCCGAACCCCATGGGTGTCCGGTCGGGGACACGCCGGCCGCCGTGACTGGTCGCCCAACCGTAGTGCATTCGAGAGTGCTCGACGACCATTGTGAGGCGCCTCGCATCGTGGCTAAGGGGTCCCTAGCGATCCTCCCTTTGTTAAGTAATGAGCTATCTCTTGGTCTGGCTACCTTGTCTGACCTCTAACCCAGGCGACTGATTTGGGGTATCTATCACTAGCTGCCCACTTCACTGGCCCTGTTGGTGCGGCGCCGCCGTCACGACCGGTGGCGCACTGCCCCCGCCGGCCATGCCTTGCCGTCGGGAGTCCGGCCGGCCACCCCGCCAGTCAGTTGCCGGCCAGCCGGCGGCAGTTCTTGCCCGGAAACTTCTTCTCTCTCTTCATTTAGGCCGCTATGCCCCGTTGTCTTCTTAGCCCACTAAGACTTGGGCTAACCTCCTTCCTTTACCACCCCCATTTGGGTCAATACCTTGCCAATAAAATGGACCCCCGAGGTCCCATATCCCCATCACAAGTCCCCCACTTTCTTTAGGCATCTAGATGCATGAAGGAAGTATAATTCAAGATCACCTCATCCTCCTTTTTCCAAACTCAAATCCCAGTTCTCAAACTTTCCAGATATCCCCATCAGATATTTGTCGCTTCCCGCCACCATCGTACGCCGTTGCGACCTGCTATCCCCGTGATCGCCACAAGCCATGCTTCATCACCTCACCTTTAGGATCTAATTTTCTGGAAACACTTCCTGTATTAGATATCTTCCTTGCTATTTAGTACTCAACTTCTTTTGAATATTTTGTTGTTTTACACTGTTCTCCCTTGCTGCTTCGTCATGCGTTTGTTAATTTCTCCATGATGCACCTGCATGAGACTTTTTTTTTTATATTTTCTTTTTATCGATGAATATAACCGATAATTGTAGGATGGGGTAGTGTGGGTTGCGATAGCCCACATGCCCCATCCGCCAAAAAGCCACACGGCCTACCAGGTCTGGCAGGTCCGCATATGTGGGTTGCGATAACCCACATGCCTCAACCACCAATTGTACACGGACTGCCTACCCTTCCCTTCGAGTCCGGTACTTGATCATCCGAATGGCTATAGGGCCAGCATGCATAGCACATAGGAGCACATAGTTGAGGTGGCCATAGGCCAAGCATGCATAGCATACATGAGCACATATATAGTTTGGGAAAATAAACATAATATTTACACAACTAAGTGTAAAAGTGTACTCACCAGGGTAGCGTCTCAATGTGCTAAGTGTGTTACCTCGTAGGGTAGCTCATCCTGCGAATCAGCCATTTGGGTGTACCTCGGAATCTTGCTCAGACAAATAGAGACTACAAACACGGGCTAATTGTAGTGATCCCCACAGACGGCGCCAATGATAGTTTTATTGGGACCGGATCCACCATAAACCGGGTACAGAAATACAGAACAGGGGTAGGAAAGACTAACTTTATTACCGGGGGCTCTAGGCCCAAAACAATGCGTACAAAGCCCGAGGTACATGCCTAGAACGACGGCCCAATACATAGATTACGAATCACGGGGTGGGCGCGTTATAGCTAGACATGCTATTGGTAGGAATCAAACCAAGGTAGCTGGGTTGAAAGTATAGACTAAAGACTGCTAGACTGTAGTGCTTGTCGTGTCTCCATTTCCCTTCGATAAGGATCCAGGACCCCTATTTATAGCATGCCCCCAACACCTTGCACCGTCCATGTGTACGCCATTGGATCAACATCCTTCCACCAACGCTACATGTCCCACGTCTTCACCCACGTCTCCAGCTTCTCACTACACAAGCGGGCACGTTCGCCGTGGTGCCACACCATAGCGCCCGCACCACGCGACCCTGGCAGCGCACACCGCCCACACCCCCCGAAAGGGGGGGGGGGGGCACCGTTGACATTCCTGGGAGCGTTCCACCCCCGCCGGCCAGTCGCCGGCGGTCAAGGCTGCCCACCCAAAAATATCGGAACAAATATAAGCCTGCGCGCTTTAGTACATAATAGGTGATGTAGGCTGGTGGATTGAAGCTTGGCTTCTAAGTTAGAGGTCCTTAGTTTAACTCTCACTTGCAGCACTCCAAATATATTTTACTCCACGACCGGTGGCGCCCCGGCCGGCCGGCAACGGTTCTTGCCCGGAAACTTCATCTCTCTCTTCTTTTGTGCCACCATGCCCCATTGTCTTCTTAGCCCACTAAGACTTGAGCCAACCTCCTTCCTTTACCACCCTCATTTGGGTCAATACCTTGCCAATAAAATGGACCCCCAGAGTCCCATATCCCCATCAATACTATTTCAATCTATTTTTTATTGGTGCTTACTAACTTTAATTTTCAAATAACCCAATACGGAATATGTTGGAAAAAAATAGCTAAAAATGGCATAAAATGGCATGTTAAGTGGCTATTTTGTGGTACAATTATCAGTGGGGTCCACTTCCGATTTGGGTCGGGTTAAAGTGGATTCGGATTCTTCGTAGTGAGACGAAGAGATCGATATATTGTACGCTCAAAACGGATAATGGGTGAATGAGATATTGATTCTCAAAGTAGACCCATTTGAGTTGGAAAATGAAGGGAAAAAGTGAGTTTTTGTCCCACATTGCTTTGGAATTAAGATTTTCCCCCCTTATATACAAGAGCTCTTTTGAAGCTTGTAGAATTGTATAGCATAGAGGCTCTCTCGCAGAGATTGAAAAAGGCTTGATTCAAGCCCGAGCTCGTGTGCGTCGACACCTGGGGGCACGAATGTCGTCCGAAAATTGGCTGGCCTTGCGGGCTAAGTTATGCCAAACATAGCCACTTGGTTCGGCCAGAACTGAACCGAGACCACCTACTCTCGTGCTACAAGAGAGCACGAGAGGTTGTGGTGCACCGAGAGCATAACTCTCGTGCAACAGCCACCTACTCTCGTGTAGTGGTGCAACAGAGTCCACGAAAGGTGCAAGGGCCGAAACTGAATGAGGTCGAAAGTTGAGACCGAACCCTGTACCCTGTGCACCGAGAGCACAACTCTCGTGTAACAGCCACCTACTCTCGTGTAGTGGTGCACCGAGAGCACAACTCTTGTGCAACAGAGTCCACGAAAGGTGCAAGGGCCGAAACTGAATGAGGTCGAAAGTTGAGACCGAACCCTGTACGCTAACGGTCAGGAACCCGAAAGTTCTGACTATTGAGGGGATTGAATTCATCTGTTACGGAATTAATTGTCTATTAATTCCAATTTTGAATTCTGAATTCAATTCCCAGGTAGTGGCCTGCTGTTATAGCTGTTGGAAGGCAGCTTTAATGTCATTTTTAATTGCCATAATAAAGGCTATTGGCTCCTTCAACCCTATATAAGAGAGGGTAGAGGCAGTAGAGTTTTACACACAGAAACATAGAACACGAAAGTTCATTTTTTCAGCTTCAAAACCTCTCTGCTTCTACTCTTTCTTGGCCTACTGTGTTCATAGCCATTGTCTTGCTCGCCGGATTCCTTGTTTGATTGCTCAAACATTGAATCATTAGCAAGTTTTATCCTAGGAAGCCTAGGCCACAACGCTCCTAGCATCTTTGGGAGGTGGCAAATAAGGTTTTAAGGAAAGAGTGCTCACTTGACTCTTGCAAAAACCCAACACCAAACACTAGCCACTTTTCTTCACCTTTTCTTCCCTTCTTTCCAGAAAATAATAATCTTATTTTTGATTATTATTTGTGTTTTCTACCAACGGTACCAACAGTCTTAAAACCTTAATCTTCATTTTCCCGTTGGTTGTTTTCTCCGAATTTCCTTGAAGAAAAATGGAGCATCCCGTACTGCCAATTGATGGGGAGGATAATGTTGTTGCGGACAACAATGGAAGAAACGGCAACAATAATGTGGTTGCGGATAACAGTGGAGGGAATGTCAACAATGTTGCTAATTCCCAAGCTACACCAGTAAACGTTGGTTCACAAGATGGTGGGAGCACTGAGGGATATATTCCCATGTCTCGGGTACCTTCGGTACCGAGTGGTTCGGCTGAAAAGCCGGAGAAGTTCACCGGTGTTGGTTCGAACTTCAAGAGGTGGCAACAGAAGATGTTGTTCTACCTAGCAACTCTCGGCCTGGCAAGGTTCTTGTCCGAGAGTGTTCCCGAGTTGAAGGAACAAGATGCACAATCCGTGATGGCGGTTGGCTATTGGAAGGATTCGGACTTCCTTTGACGAAACTACATCCTGAATGGATTGTGTGACACGCTATATGATGTATATCGAAAGATAAGCACATCAAAAGCGTTGTGGGAAGCTTTGGATCATAAATACCAAAGTGAGGATGCCGGCTCAAAGAAATTTGTAGTTGGCCGATTCCTCGACTTCAAAATGGTTGATTCAAAGACCGTGCTAAGTCAGGTAGAAGATTTGCAATTAATCTTTGATGAGATCCGTGACGAGGGCATGGTGCTAAGTGAAGCCTTCCAAGTGGGATCTGTGATCCATTTGTTGCCTCCAGGTTGGAAGGACTTCAAGAACTACCTTAAGCATAAGCGAAAGGAAATGAATCTGGAGGACCTGATCCAGCGACTCAGGATTGAGGAAGGGAACAGGACGAATGATAGGAAAGTTCCTATTGTTGTTGGCGCTAAGGCAACGTTGTGGAGCACGGTAAGAGCTCTAAGAGGAACAAGAAGGACAAGCGAAAGCTAGGTCCGAAAGGTGGTGTTACCAAGAACAAGTTTCCTGGTGAATGCTACAATTGTGGCAAGCATGGCCACAGAGCATCTGAATGCAAGGCTCCAAGAAAAAAGAACAAGAGTTCTGAAGCCAATGTTGTTGGAGATAGCAGTCAGAAGGAGGTCGAGATTAGCCTTTCGGCTATGGTGACCGAGGTGAACCTCGTGGGCTCAAACCCTCGTGAGTGGTTCATTGATACCGGTGCAACCAGGCACTTGTGTTGCAACTGAGAGATGTTCAACACCTTTGAGACCGTTGAGGGTGAAAAGGTGTGGATGGGAAACTCTGCTCAGTCTGCTGTGGAAGGCATGGGCAAGGTGGTTCTGAAGATGACTTCCGGGAAGGAACTAACGTTGAACAACGTGTTGTATGTTCCTGAGCTGAGAAAGAATCTTGTGTCTGGCTCTCTGTTGAACAAGCATGGCTTTCGCATGGTGTTCGAGTCAGACAAAGTAGTTTTGTCCAAGTTAGGGATGTTTGTTGGTAAAGGATATGTAACTGATGGGCTCTTTAAGCTCAATGTAATTCCTGTTATCAATAAAAGCAAAGTTAATTCTGTTTACTTGCTTGAGTCTTCCAGTTTGTGGCATGGTAGACTAGGTCATGTTAATTTTAATTCTATGCGTAGATTAATTAGCATGGTCCATATTCCTAACTTTCAAATTGACACAAATAACAAGTGTGAAATTTGTGTTGAGGCAAAACTAACGAAAGTACCTTTCAAGTCGGTTGAAAGGGAAACTGAACCACTAGAATTAATCCATAGTGATTTGTGCGATTTTAGATCGATACAAACTAGAGGTGGTAATAAGTATTTTATCACATTTATCGACGATAGCACACGATACTGCTATGTGTATTTGCTTAAGAGCAAAGATGAAGCCGTTGGTAAATTCGTTCTTTATAAGAATGAAGTGGAAAACCAACTTAATCGGAGGATTAAGAAGGTTAGAAGCGATCGAGGTGGTGAGTACGAAGCACCTATTGGTGACTTCTGTGCGAGTGTTGGGATAATACACGAGCGTACTGCACCTTACTCACCTCAATCGAACGGTGTTGCCGAACGAAAGAATCGTACATTGAAAGATATGATGAATGCGATGCTTATAAGTTCGGGCCTACCTCAAGATGCTTGGGGTGAGGCGATTTTGACAAGTAACTACCTTTTGAATAAGGTACCCCGAAAGAAGCTCGATAAGACTCCTTATGAGCTGTGGAACGGCAGGAAACCTTCCTACCAGTACCTGAAAGTGTGGGGGTGTCTTGCTAAAGTTTTGGTGCCAACACCTAAGAAAGTAAAGATAGGTCCTAAGACGGTGGACTGTATCTTTATTGGCTATGCACATAATAGTAGTGCTTATCGGTTCTTAGTACACGAGTTCCATAATCCGGACGTACACGAGAACACGATAATAGAATCAAGGAATGCATATTTTTTCGAAAATATATTTCCTTGTAGGTCCAACGAGGGACCAAGTACGTCAAAACGAACGTTTGACGAAACTATGGATAATGATAGTGGGGAATCCGAGAGAGAACCCGAGCTCGAGCCGAGACGCAGTAAGCGGGCGAGAGTTGGAAAATCATTTGGTCTTGATTTTCTAACTTACTTGTTAGAGTACGATTCGGGTACTCTAACTTGTTTATTAGAAAATGAACCCGATTTTCTATCTTGTTTGATAGAGAATGAGCCTCGAACGTATGTAGAAGCCGTGACTTCTACGGAAGGACCAATGTGGAAAGAGGCTATAAAAAGTGAAGTGGATTCTATCCTACAGAATCACACTTGGGAACTCGATGATCTTCCTCCGGGTAGTAAACCCTTAGGATCCAAGTGGGTCTTTATGCCATTTTAGCTATTTTTTTCCAACAATCCCCCACATGAATGAAAAATTGATTTTCGGGGTATTTTGAAATCGGAAACAACTGTGTTCAAACGGTCGATCCCTGCATAGGATAGGTAGGGAGTCACTATACCCTTTGAACCCTTAGGATCCAAGTTGGAAAAAGGCTTGATTCAAGCCCGAGCTCGTGTGCGCCGGCACCTGGGGGCACGAATGTCGTCCGAAAATTGGCT
Source organism: Ipomoea nil (assembly GCF_001879475.1). Lineage (NCBI taxonomy): Eukaryota > Viridiplantae > Streptophyta > Magnoliopsida > Solanales > Convolvulaceae > Ipomoea > Ipomoea nil. Next base: position 924,476 of record NW_017617687.1, on the reverse strand, counting down.
GGCCTACTCTCGTGTAGTGGTGCACCGAGAGCGAGCACAACTCTCGTGCAACAGAGTCCACGAGAGGTGCAAGGGCCGAAACTGGATGAGGTCGAAAGAGTTGAGACCGAACCCTGTACGCTAACGGTCATCTGTTGAGGGGATTGAATTCATCTGTTACGGAATTAATTGTCTATTAATTCCAATTTTGAATTCTGAATTCAATTCCCAGGTAGTGGCCTGCTGTTATAGCTGTTGGAAGGCAGCTTTGATGTCATTTTTAATTGCCATAATAAAGGCTATTGGCTCCTTCAACCCTATATAAGAGAGGGTAGAGGTAGTAGAGTTTTACACACAGAAACATAGAACACGAAAGTTCATTTTTTCAGCTTCAAAACCTCTCTGCTTCTACTCTTTCTTGGCCTACTGTGTTCATAGCCATTGTCTTGCTCGCCGGATTCCTTGTTTGAGTGCTCAAACATTGAATCATTAGCAAGTTTTATCCTGGGAAGCCTAGGCCACAGTGCTCCTAGCATCTTTGGGATGTGGCAAATAAGGTTTTAAGGAAAGAGTGCTCACTTGACTCTTGCAAAAACCCAACACCAAACACTAGCCACTTTTCTTCACCTTTTCTTCCCTTCTTTCCAAAAAATAATAATCTTATTTTTGATTATTATTTGTGTTTTCTACCAACGGTACCAACAGAATATGCATGAATTCATGCATGAATTCATGTTTTATAATAATTTCAATCACTTTTATAGTTTTATTGCATCATATGATAATTATATCGTCTAATTATATTAGTTGGTTATAATCAAAATAGCTTTATATTCCTAAGTTGGTTATCAGGTGATAGATAATTGAGCACATACATATATTTAATGGTGATTTTATTTTTTGAAATTTTAATTTTTAAATGAATATAATTTTAAAGTAAACACTTTGATAAATTATATTTTATAAAATTAAATGATATTGGAGCATAATTTTTTAAAAATAAATTGTATATTAACGAACTCAATTTTAAAAATAGAGCCGTTCATTAAACTTATTAAAAAAAAAAAAAAAAACTTATATTGAAAGTCAATTGTATGATGGCATGGTTTTGGGCAAATTATTGGACCATGGTCCACATACTGTTATGTGGAGCATAATAAAAAGTACATTTTTAATATGTACATTATTTTTGTACTGAATGTACATTATTTTACAGTATACAAAATATGGTCCAAACGATAATGATTAGTAATGATTGGGATAAATAGAATATTTTTCAAAATTTTGTATTTAAAATATTATATATAATTTATCTTGTGGTTTATAAATCTTAAACTTCTATATATAATTAAGTTTAAAAATAGATTACCAGGACTATGTGGTCTAATGGTATCCGGGTTGGACTTCCATTTGAAAGATTATGAGTTTAAGCATAGATCCAGTAGCTTTCAAAAAAAGTTTAAAAATAAATCCTATCAACTTATTAACTAATCATATATTAATCCGTTTTACTCGTCAAGTATAATACAACGCAAAATTATTATTTATGTCGTATATCTAAAAATAAAAAACTAATAAGTGTGAATGAAAATCCTATCTTTCATTTATGTCCGATTTTTCATTACTATTTTTATACATTATGCTATAAGAGTTGTATTATACAATATTTTGATAAAAAAAAAAATACTTCTACGGTTATAATAACTTTCATTATCTTTTTCAACTATTATTGGCATGCATATGCACCACTATATATTTTATTATCTTTTTCAATAGTAATAATATATAGATATTATCAATTGGAGTACTATATAAGTTATTTTCTAAAATATAAGTATCAAATTTATAAAAATAGTTTCCATTATTATTATTATTATTATTATTATTATTATTATTATTATTATTATTATTATTATTATTATTATTATCCAATTATATAAATATCTAAAATATAAATAAATCTAACATTTTAATATAGAGTACATACTAATATTAGGCATCGATATTTACGCAACAAGCATAAAATATAATAGTAACTACGGTCAATTCTCTAATTTTGTAATTATTTTAGTAATCTGATCCCCTCACCAACTGCCAAGTTGCTGGGTTATGCAAAATTTTTTGAATGGTTTATAAGATTAACAAATTTTGGTTACCACCCCACAAGAAAAAAAAAATACGGAGTAATAAATAATTTTTTAAAAAGAAAAGTTTAAATTATTTCTCAAATATCATATATGATGCCAATCAACATCTTTAGTAAAAGATGTTAATACAGATTTTCAAATACCCTTTTCGTCTAATCAATTCTCTTTTGAACCGCTGAACAGTTGACAGTAGGACTAATCTCAAATGGAAGGGGGACTTTGCAATAATTCGGGAGACCTTGAACCCGTTTAATCTGGTCTGGCGTGGCTTTAGAAAACCCCTCTTTCATGCACTCGCACGCGCTCTGTCTGTCTAGCTTTGATTTTAAACCATCCACTACTGTTTTTAGGCCGTCACAGCACGCTTGCGGTATCTCCCCGCCATTTAATATGTAGCCAATGCATGGTGAAATTGTAGTGATGAGGCCACTGCATGATACCTGCGCCTCCACCCAAGGCGGGATAACGGCGGAGGTGATGACGCATAGGAGGAGCAATGACATCAGCTGCTTTCGGTTTCCGACGACTGCCATTGTGTAGATATCTTCGTTGGATTGATATAAGAAGAATATGATTCGTAGCTTAAGATTAGTGAATGTGGAAATAATTGGGATGGATAGGGAGGTATATATAGCTACCATCGTTTGGATTTAGACGTACTAACTAAAAATGTGACTGCATTTTCTAATAATGTCATATGGTTCCGTTTTACCACTTTTAGTCTTAAATTTTCAAATTAATCAGCTGTGATCCTTCACTTTCAAATTGTTACTATTCGTGGTCCAAGTTAACCATCTATGGTCTTTCAACTTTCAAAATTTAATCAATTATGGTCCTCCTAGAAAGATCACAACCAGTTAAAATTTGATAGTTGAAGAACTATAGATAATTAACTTGGATAACGAATGATAAAAATTTAAATGTCGAAGGACCACGGATGATGGATTTAAAAGTGTAAGACTAAACGTGGTAAATTAAAACCACTGTATTTAGAGGACCCAGATGATATTAACTCTTATTATATGTTATTTAAGTAAAATCTTAATTCAAGGTAAATAGTAAGGTTGATTTTAGATGAATAATTTTGTATTTAAGTGAAATTATAATTCAAATTAAATATAGTAATTTGTGTTTTTCATATAAAATTTTAGAGTAACTAGATTTTAATTAAATTAATTAGAGAAAATACATGTATATATATATATATATATATATATATATATATATATATATATATATATATATGAGAAGTCTAAGGTGCGGATTGACATTAGTATCTCTTGCTTTGAGTGCAACCTAAAAAGTTGTTGAGGAGGTTAAAAAACTATCTTCATTGTATTGATAGAAAATTAAAGATTCCATCACTACATTTCTCATCATTAAGGGTCCGTTTGTAAAGCATAAAATGACTTTTGGGAAATATTTTTAAAAAAATGACTCATTTTTTGAAAAATATTTTCCTTGTCAGTGTTTGGTTGCATTCTGAAAAATATAAGAGTGGATGGAAACTGAGGAATTGAAGGCAACGACGACAGCGAAGGCAACCATGTTTTGAGTGTTAGCGGATTTTTTGCAAAAATGCCTACATTTCTCCCGTCAACGAAAAACACTTTCCAGGAGTCATTTTCTGAGTTTCCCGAATGAATGTACTCTAAGTGCAAAAGACACTATTGTTAATTTTGAGGAAGTTAATTTTTGTATTAAATATTTTATTTTACTTTTTATATATATGAGCCAATAAAGTTAGGCCGCCCCTAAAGGGAACTAAAAAATGTTGATGTAATTGTTTGTTGAAATCAATGATTCATATTATTTTTATTTTAGTATTTTTTGTGATTTTTTCAATTATACCCTCTATCATGTTATTTACATTTCCTAAATACTCTTGTATTCTGTCAATCTAAACTTTAGTAAAAGAATTTCCGTTAGCTATTTATTATTCTTAACTCAGTCATTGATTTTCCGAAGGAAAGTCTTTGTTTCGAATCCCATCCCAATCAAAATTGACATAATTGTTAAACATATATTACGAGTATGTTAGAGGGAACTGGCATGGGGGAGGTAGATGTTGAGACAGACTCCCAATTGGTTTATTTTGCTTTACGTTCAGACTCTTTTTATTCTGTGTTTGGTTTAGCTGTTGATGATGTTAAAGAAGTGGTAACCACTATTGATGGTGTTGACATCTATTTTGCTAAGCGATATGCGAATTGTGCTGCTCACACTGTTGCTCGGGAAGCCGTTTCTATGTCAGGTTGCGGGGAATGGTTTGATAACCCTCCCCCTTATCTTGTTGATTGTATTCGTTCAGAGTTAATGCATTAAGTTCTTATTTCAAAATATACTACGAGTATGTTAGAGTGTATTAACAAAATACAATGGCCCTGCTTGGTAAAATAGTTAACCTATAAGCCAATTTTGGCTTATTTGACCACTATTAGCGGTTTGACTTAGCTTTTTGTAACTCCAAAATGTTGAAATTCAAAAAGTTGTTCAAAGCAACTTTTTCAATTAGCTTTTTAAGAAAAGAAATTATACCAAATAGCTATCAGCTAACAGATCATTTACCAAACACATTTCTACAATCAACTAAAGTTATCAACTTGTTATACCCTCTAATTAACTCAATCTGCTAACAGCTAACAACTATCCGCTAATAGTCATTTACCAAACAGGGCCCATATAAAATTTAACATGAACTTTGGTCAATTAATTAGAATCACGCATTGTCCTAATTTATAGTATATATTCAACACAGATGAAAAACTATGCCTATTATCATTGTCTTTTTGGGAAAGGATCAGGGGATTTGGTTCCATTTTTGAAGGTGCACTGCGCCAAGGCACTAAAATTGTAGTGAAGCACACTAGGGGACTAGATCAAATCAAGAATTCATTTCTGACGCTCACGGCAATTAATAGGGTTTTATGTTGCAAAAACTATGTTTATGGTACTATCCAGTGAGGGTGCTTCTCTCTAAAATTGCTTTTATTGCATCAGTTAATCCAACATTTCTACCATAGGTCATAGTTATGCATTCTTGAAATATATACTTTTATGAAAAATTTGATAATCTTGCATTGATATATGCCATGATACCGAATGATATTTAGATAAATTCTGAAACAATAATCTAAAAATACATATTGGGCATCAGACTATTCGCGCAATGCGCGTGTGATAACTAGCATTTTATATAAAATGGGATTGGAAGTTTATTTTTGTACAATCTCACAAAAAAAAAGTTCGTATTTCTTCTACATGGATTTATATGCATTATTCTTTTACAATTTGTTATAATATTCTAAAGTAACTTATAGAATTTAGTACGATTTTTAATATATATATATATATATATATATATATATATATATATATATATATATATATATATATATATATATATATATATATATATATATGGAGGGGTTCTGGTGTGGTTATTTGCTCAGACGCGAACGTGCGGTTTAATTTGAGCCGTTGATAAAATCTAGATAAACAGTTCAAATCAATAATTTTTATTTTTATTTTTTTTTTAAAAATACACATCTGGAAGGAACCAAGCAACTTAATTTTAAGTATGAAAATGGCCACCTCGATCCAGTACACAAATCACGCACCTTGAGTACCTAAATCACATACCTAAGGTTTTAAAATGGTCCACCTTAAGTTTTAATAACTCACGCACCTTAAGAAGGAAAACCACGTACCTTAAGTTTCAAGTTGACGCACCTTAAGTTTCAACAACTACTCACATTAAACACACAAACCACGCACCTTAAACACAAAAACCATGCACCTTAAGCATAAAAATTATGCACCTTAAGCACAAAACCACGCACCAGAAGTAAAAAAATCACGCACCTTAAGCACAAAAAACATGCACCTTAAGTTTCAACAACTACTCACATTAAGCACACAAATCATGCACCTTAAGAACAAAAACCACGCACCTCAAATTTGACCTAAATACAAAAATTACCAAATTGCCACTGCTTTTTTTTTTTTTTTTTTTTTTTAAATTTTGTTAATCTTAGACATTGATTTTGACAAGATCAATGGCTCTCCTCTTATCGCACAATCGCACCTGGGCGCACCAACTGTATTTGAACCTAATTATATATATATATATATATATATATATATATATATATATATATATATATATATATATATATATATATATATATATATATATATATATATATAGAGGCGGGTTCAGGTGCGGCAGTGTCTTACGGTGCGGTTATTTCTTACGGTGCGGCAACACCAATAGTTCACCAAATATGCACCATCAACGTTAGGAAATACACCACACAAAACAGAGTAAGCAGAGCCCTGCATCACCAAACACACACCATTAGGTGTGAGTAAAAACACCATACACTGTTCGGAAATACACCATTGGGGGTGGTGAGTTATATGGTGTGTTTTTTTGAGTCTGTGGTGTATTTTGTGATGATTTATTACATTTCATTGGGGTGTGTTTTTATTACACTATTGGTGCATATTGTTAACACTGTTGGTGTATTCTGGAATTTGACCGCACCGCCACACCGTAAGACCCTGCCGCATATGAGCGCTCTTATATATATATATATATATATATATAATTGTAGAATTCATATTAATATTAATGAAGTAAGAATTATAAAAATAATATATTACTAAATATAACTATGGTAACATTTAATTAAATCTAAATAAATAAAATCAACCTTACCAATTGAAGAATGTAAGAAAAAGATATTGTGTATGCATATGCATGTTAATAATAATGTGAAAGATAACAGAAGTTATAACGACGGCAGGGATATTTTCGTCCAAATAATTATGTAGTACAACATTTATAGCATAAGGTACAAAAAAAGTTAATAGAAAAAACGGACATAAAACCAGGGACATAACTTGGATTGAAGCTTATTATGTTTATGTTTATATATATATATATATATATATATATATATATATATATATATATATATATATATATTCGTGTAAAAATCAAATTACATGTAACGCAAATTAACTTTCACTCCTACCCAATACATACAAAATGGGATAAAGTAATAACTATAGGGAAAATGACACTTTTTCCCCTTGAATTATATACCCAAAGCATTTTTTCCCCATAAATTATTGAAGTGGCTGTTTTTCCCCCTGAAATGTTAAATAGACATATTTACCCTTAAACTAAATATTTAATTTATTTTTTTTCTCCAACAAATTATTACCATAATTTGGTTCAAACTAAACAAACACTATAGCACCAAACCGAAATATTCCAATTACAATTTAGAATCGAAATTCGATATTTAGAGTTTATTAAAATCATGAACCGGAACGGACGGTTCATGTTCCAAATTGAAAAAATAAAATACATTTGTTGTTGAATTTATACTATTTTAAAATAAAAAATAAAATTTTAAAATAAATACGGTTCAAAATCGCGAATCAGATCCGGAACCTCCGGTTCACGGTTCAAGTTTCAATTTTTTGGATACATAATATTAATAAATTGACCTTTAAATATTGGGTTCTAGATCTGAATTATAATCGTAAACTATTAATTTGATTGCTTAGTATCCGATTCAATTCAAACCGAACCGTGGTCATCCCTACGTATACGCAATAATTTGTTGGAGTAGTAAAATAAATAAAATGTTTACTTTAAGGGTATAAATGTCAATTTAATATATCAGGAAAAAAAGCACCACTTTTAGAATAATTGAAGGGGCTAATGTGCTTACCTAAATAATTGAGGGGGGGGGGGGGGGGGGGGGGGGGAGTGCTATAAGTATATAACTAAGGGGTTAAAAGTGCCATTTTCCCATAACTATATCTTGAAGTATATTAAATTAAGGGAAAATTGCACTTTTCATTCCTAAATTATATGGTAATTGTAAAATTCGTCTCTAACTCTTGGTCATACTCACTTTTCATCCTTAGCTTAACATCTTTTTGGTGATTTGTTGTCTAGGGCCACAAGACGGAATTTATCGGATGCAAATTTTCGGGTAGTAGATGTGCAGTTCTCTAATCATCGAAAAAAATCATATTGAACTCCTAATATTGACATGTCACTGGGTAAAAGTTTTGTTAAACAGATAACAAAATTGATTAACATAATACAAAAAATGGACGTTAGTTCAAATTTGGAAAGTGGAATCAAAACGGTTACGATATAAACATTTAAATTTATTGCCAATTACCTAAAAATAAATTATAAAATGTTAAATTAATTATCTTTTTCAATTATACACATAAACACGAAACATGAAGAAGAAAGAATTATACGTGCTTAACACTCAACTTTTATGAACGAAAAAAGTGTTTTATTTTGGTATTAGGAAGAACGTGACGGCTGGACATTTGGTTACTTTGTACCACTAACTTTTGTTGTTATTAGTTAACGTTAACTGATTTCAACATTTTAAGGAAAGCGAAAACGATAACTGACGAAGTGACAAGTGATGGACATATTCCAATAGCTTAAAGTTGTTGACATGATTAAGATCTGACCCAAAATAGTACAAGGCTTCAAGCCTTAATACTTCTACTGGAGGGTTGTCAAGCACATGCAAGCCTCTAGGCAGGTCTTTTTTGCAAGCTCTCAGGATCGCTCTGACCGCATTATTGCAAATGTAAAATGTTATACCATAGACTACGCCGGTCATCTTAGATTGTGAATTCTGTTTAAAAAATTATGTGACTGCCATTAATATATATTCTTTTACATATAATTAACCATTTGTATGCCTGTAAATAAATTGAAGGCACGTAATATGTTACACATAAAATGGTAACTATAGATACATAAAGTATTAAATGCAGGTACAAAATATACTAAGTGATGCAATAATATTATTCTATAACAACTACAGTATTGCATAATGCACGGTGCTTTCAAAACGGGTCCAATTCACAAGGTTGGGCTCGTTTAACCCCGTATTTTAGATGGGTTGGATTGGAGAATTTCTAACTCGGTCCGTAAAACCCGTACCCCCACTGGCAAATTATTGTGGACCACGGTCCAAAATCACGTCGCTGAATTTTATGAGTTAAAATAATGTATATTATGAGTTAGAATAATGTACATTATGTGTTAGAATAATGAAACTTCGGTGTAAGATATTGTACATTATGTGTTAGAATAATGTACTTTATGTGTTAGAATAATGTACATTATGAATTAGAATAATGAAACTTCTGTGGTAAGATAATGTACATTGTGTTAGAATAATGTACATTATGAGTTATAAAAATGTATATTGGAACTGATCGCGTGAAAAAAAAAAAAATTTGTGCAATGCGACGTCGTTTTTGGACCATGGTCCGCACAGTTGTGTGCACCACGGTCCACACAATAACTATTGTAATCCCACTCTCCAAATTTGGTTTGTGTAATTGGGCATTGTATTAATATTTTAAAATGTTGTTTGATGTGGTAAATTCCATCGGATATACATATTCATAATTATGCAATGAGTATTTGAGGAACAGTGGCTCGGGATATAATGACCGAAGGTTAGAGGGTCCCGAACACATAAGTATTCTAGAGAGAAAGAGAGAGACCTAAAGGTCCTTTCTACAAGCATTTAGTGGGTATTTATAGGAGATTGGAGGGGACACATGTTGGGAGGCCGACATGTACGCCACATGTCCTTCATGCACTCGGCGGTCTCGGAGGCTATGGAAAGGCATCCACGTGTTGAAGGATATTTGTCTAAGCAACAGCTATCGGGCCTGGTTATCAATGGACATCTTTAAGGGCTTATATCATGGGCTCGGGGCCCCAGCCAATTAGCTAGATTGGAACCGAGCACAAAAGGCCAAGAGCATAAGCTCACTACCTCAATCGGCTGCCTAGCTCCCTGGTCGGGTCGGGCAGGCGCTCTTCTCAGGTTGGGAATGGACCTCCACTACCTGTGGAGTCGGATCCGAGTAGGTGTTCAGCACATACGGGTTAGTATGTCGGGGTATATTCCGTATGAAGTAGTCCCCTATTCCGTGTCCCGAGATAGTGTAACGTCTTGAGGGGCTCGGACTAAAGAATCCAAGTGGAAACCGAAGTCTAAGGACCCTCAACTAGGCCGAGACTACGTATAGCGCCGTCTTAAGACGGATCATGCGGATCACCTTTCAAATTCACTTGTCTGCCACGTGTCACGCTGGGGTTACTTGCGTAGGGATTCGTTTCAAATTTCAAATCCCCCCTCCTTTGTCTATAAATATGACGTCGAGGTAGGCCAAAATCACGCATTTACTCTGCACAATTTCGAGAGCTTCCCGAGCTTGAGCACGAGTCTTTCAGCACACTTCATCAAATCACGCGTTCCTGATCGTCTTTCTCGGTAAGGATTCGATCCCAAATATTTTACTTTATTTATGTTCTTAGATCTCTAGTCTCGTATTTCTTAAGCTTTCCCAACTCTGTTGGTTAATACCCAATCACTAAACTTCTTCCCACGTCTTCCTTCTAGAGGAAGGGGTACCATGTCCGGTTCAGATAGTAAAAGTCTTACAGTTGGGGACTATGACGTGATGGTCAAGGTCAACTCGCTCTCGGTCTCATCATATGACATCGTTATAGTGGAGGTCGAGCAGTTTTCAGAAGTTCGGGGCGACTCGGCGAGCACAACCACAAACCAAATTCCCGAGAGGCCATGTATGAGATAACCTTCTTTGCTTGGGACTTCAGGTCCTCCCACCCGGGTAACTTCCAACCATCCTATCATCCCTTCTACCTCTATCATCTCCCGACCTTCTCCCTAGATCCGAGCCCCAACTTTTACTAGTGGGCGGCACAAATTTTTAAGTGTCGAACAAGCCAGGACTTATGAGCTCCTTTTGACCCTATCCAATCATCAAGATCTTAAAAATCTCCTAGATGGGCGAGGTATGTATGATGCTCAGTGTAGTCTAGGCTCAATCATTAATCGTCACGAATGGGACTGTATCAGGTTGCACCTGGACTCCGTGAAAGCCCCAATCACCCTTTCGTTCTCACCTTTCTCATCGCCCTTTCTTGAGTATTATGGGTTGTACATAGTCAAATCTGTCCGAACGCGCATTGTATTCTGGCATGATTCCCCTAGATTTGTTCCCGACACAATATTCCTTACACCCTCGAGCTCTTCCATTTTATGTTCTTGGTTTGAGCTCTTCCGCTAAAACATAGAGGGTTTGCTTTTGATTTAGGCGAAGGGGCCGGCATGCAGCATCACCCATCTCCTAGACAACAACAAGGGATGGAAGCATCGCTTCTTTTCACTAAAATACAAGTGGCACCTCCAGGTTCCGAACATTTGGAGCTCCCAGTTTCGTCAGCACGTCTATCCGGCCCCGACCCCGACTCTAAACGCCAACGCCAATGCCATTTATGCTGAGTTCTGCGACTATAGCATCTTCAAAACTCCTGAGGACTATGTTGCGGCTAATCTACAAGACCCCCGCTATGACCTCGAGAAGAAGTACATCCCGGCATCGAAGACAATCACGGTGGCAATGCCCCCGAGAGAAAACACTCCGGCTACAGGAGGTCTTAACATATAACACCGCATTATTCTACTCAGAAGAACAAATATTATTGTCAAAGAATGTACTAACACATTTGCTCGGTTTTGCAGATATGGATCTCGACAAATTGTTCGAGGCAACGACTCCGAGAGTCCCCTGTCCCAAGGTCACCTTGGGCGGGAAAAAGACGATCACGGCCGAAGCTGCGCCCTCAATCCCCTCCGGTATTCCGCTCATGTCGGTAGTGCAAACAAGGTTGGGCACGGGCCTTCCAGTCATTCGGGCTTACAACAAAAGGGGAAAGGACCCGGTTCCAAACTAAGGTGAGGAGGCCCGATCTAAGAGGTCAAAGAGGGTAGAGTCCCCCGATCATACGCCCATCATTGATGCCCTACTATCCGGGAAGAAACAACCGGTGACCCTCCTAGATAGGATCAATGCGGTCTTGCCAGTTGCGAAGGATATGTCGGACTGAACTACTAACAAGGTCGGAAAATGTGGTGCTCGGGATTGATTCAAGTATGGTTTTCCCTATTTGCTTCCTCGCATATTTTTCCATGTCACGACTAATTAAACTTGGCTTTTGTAGATGAGATGCACCTTGGCTGACTTGTTCTAGGCGGCTCTGTCGTGTGAAGCCGCCTAGAACCTTTACCACAAACATATGGACAACGCCAAGAAGTCCATTGCTCGGTGGGAGGCTAAGATCATCGAGCTCAAATATAATGTTCAAGTGGCCGAGAAGCGGGCAGATGCAACCGAGGAGAATATCACCAAAGCGGTAACGGACTATAAGGCCTCTCCGGCCTTTCTCTATTATGCAGTGGCTATGCCCGAGCTGCTGCCCACCTATGTATTCAGAGATCGGAGCGTCGGGGAACCCTTCTTTAGGTCGTTACATGGGACTGAGCTAGTGGAAGAACTAGTGCGGGCATACTGCAATTGGGGTGTCCTATGCAGTAAGCGAAAAGTTCAGACCGACGTCGGGGAAGCCCTCAATGAGGCCCTTTACGACGATGATCTTGCTACCATCTTGGATGTTCTTCTTGACGAAGTGCCTAAGCCCGGTCTGACGCCGTATATATAGCCTGCGCCAGTCGCATCCACCTCAGAGCAGCGCGAGGCTGAGAAAGTGACGACTCCTCAATAGGAGGAGTAAAGTGATCGTGATTGGGAGCTCAACCCCGTTTGTGTTGGGCCTAACAATTGATTTGGTACTGACGGGAGCTCAGCCCCAGTTGTGCCCAGCACGTAAACTTCGACATTTTGGGCTTCAAAATTACTAATTTTATCCTTATTTACTTCATAGTCTTATTCATTTGCTCGTCCTATTTAATCAATCCTCAAATCAACATCAACCCGACTACGTTGTCGGGTTGATGTACTAGACTTTACGTTTATAACCATTCATGCTCGGCTTGAGATTGGAATCGATGGTGATCGGATGATAACTCGATTGCGTGGTCGGGTGATTGTGACGTGGTGGTTGGTTTTAACCCAAATTGTTATAGTTGGTCGACTTCGGAGGTCCATTTGTTTTACTTGTTCGTCTTAGTCGATCAATCGTAAGATCAACATCTAATCGACTACGCTTCTGGTCTACTACCTTAGTTTAAGTAGCAAAAAGGCGAAAAACTTTATGCCAGGTGCTCGGATCGAGCCATTGCCTTGACAAAATTAGTTTTAATGTTTGATAATTATTTATTGTATTCGCCCACGATCGAAGATGGTCGGCTGCGTTGACTTAATGTTAGGGCTTTTAACGTTTATTTTTGTTTTCGGGTACGAGGCCCTTATCAACCACCCCACTCCCTGTGGTGTCAAGTTCGACACCACATGGGAGTAGTTCAAGGTCGGTTCGAGTCTTAATTTAATCTTTGATTCTCCATCCCTCAACCGCGAATTGCTTATTCTACACCTCAAAGTTGGGGACTTCTTAGTTTCCAATGCCTTAGATTAGGACCAGTGCCAAAATGATGGTTGGCCCAATCCTGAACTGTTGCGATTGTTCAGTTTCGACCTGGTATTGATGTTGGGTTTTAACGTTTTATTTTTTACTGCTCGTTTCTATTTTACTGCTCAAGCTTACTTTAATGTTTAGAATTTAGTTATTTTCAAGTCTCAAGCTTACTCTGATGTTTGGAATTTGATTATTCCCGGGTCCATTTCCAGCCCCCCACTCCCTGTGATACTAAGGTCGGCACCACAAGGGAGTAATATGAAGTCGTAATTTAAGGCTCAAGATCGTTTTTATTATCAAGTAGATTTTGAGCAAACACTTACCTTATGGACTCAATTAAGGGGTCGGTTAACACGTTAATTAATTATCCCCCCACTCCCCAAGGTGGAAAATTGCCAATACCTGGGGGGGGGGGGGGGGGGGGTTGGTACCGAGATTAAATTCTCACCCTGCACTTCAATTATTAAGGTTGATATTGGTTGGATATGGCGTAGAGGTTGGTTTTTACTCCAACCCTTGAATCTGAATTTATTGTGGCCCAATGGCTCTTTTTTACCTTCTTACGGGTCTGTCCTATCATCGATCTTTAGATCGAGAATACGGTTCTTCGCCAATTGTTTGAGGCCGAATACTAGTGACTCGATTTACTACGGTGTCGGGACCGGCCCGTATCAACATCGAAATTGGGTTTCTAGCCGATCAGGGGATCATAGTAGTACGATCTAAGGACTTGTGTGATGACACAAAGGTTGAATCATTTGCTGATCTAGTGATCAGATTTCTCATGGTCGAATCATTCGCCGATCTAGCGTCGGGTGTAATGCCCCGTGTTACGCATTTAAATTTGGATTAATTATTTAATTAATCCTGTTAAAGGAATAGCTAAAAAGAATTTAATTCAGTCAGGATTCCCTAAATTAATTAATATGGTCCACGGAGGATCATGGACCCTTACCCTTAATGAAACTCCAAGCCTGTTAAAATAAGGAAAAAGGGCCCATTATTAATTAGACTCTCATTAGGGATTTCTAAACCTATGTGAAAGGGGATTAGGGAGCCTTTATAACTCTCCATCCTCATTACTTGAAAATCCCCACCCAGAGATCAGACAAGGAATTCCCCGTCACTAGGCTTAGGAAAGACTAATAGGAAGAACACCTTGAGGATAGACCCTAGAAGTCGTAAGAAGTTTAATTAAAGCTACCAGGTAACCCATGTACTACAAAAACTATTTTTCTTGCTATCTTTTATTGATTGGCTCCGTGGGATGACTGAATGTGTGATTTGATATGTTTGCCTTGTTAGAACTTGTCTTTTGGATTTATGATATGGATTCTTGTTATTCTTGATGTTCTTGATGAACTTGTGTGATTGATTGCATGTTCTTGTATTTATGAGTATTTAGAGCTTGTGTTAGGATTTGTACGGTGAAGCTTGTTATTCGTAACGTTCTTGGCTTTCTTGGGTGGGTTTATGCATACTCGGGTGTTATTAAAGGTTTAGGGCTTGTCGTTAGGGCTTTGTTTGATTGGTTTCTTGATGTTATTGAGGTTCTTGACGCTCTTGAACCATTATGTGTTTATCCTTGAGTGTTGGCATATTTAGAGTTTGCACTTAGGCTTCGATCGTGTTGTTTCTTGGCTTGCTCTATGCGTTCAAGTCTCTAGTGTTGTTGGTATGTGTTTGGGCGTGTTTGGGACTTGATTTTGGGTGAATTGGATGCATTCCTGGGTTGGGGAATTTGGCCAAGAAGCATGTTCCAGCTGGTAGTCGATGGGGAGACGAACCTCCACCTGACCACCCACCGGGAGGGAAGGATGTTCCAGCGGGAGGATAGGCGGGTGGACGGCCACCCGCTCGAATAGTATGCCTCCGCCGGCAGGAGGTCGGCGGGAGGTTGTCCTCCACGCCCTACCCCCCCCGCAGGTACGGGACGGTGCGGGGTCGCTCGGTCTTCGTGGGTCGAACCCCGTGCCCTGTTGTATCTCGTTTGACGTGTGTGAGTTTAGCATGATGTTTTAGGTACCGTAACGTGATTTGTGAGTCGTGTCTAAGCATATGGTCCAAACTTGTATTGTGTAGTTTATGTTATTCCCCGTAGGTTGCATGTTCTAGTTGACATCCCTTGTCGTTATCATATGTTGTGCCTTGTCCCGGTAACCCCATGATGTAATTGTTGTTGAGTCTTGATTGTCGTGCTTTTGCCCATGGTGTTGAAAATATGTGAAATCAGTGGAAAAGATTTGTTGGTGGTATGACGCACTGTGAGTGCATTGATCATTGTGCTATAGGCACAAGTCACCTGATTACTGTACTATAGGCACAGATAAGGTTATGTTTTGGCACTGTGAGTGCTCGGTCATTTTTCTATAGGCACAAACCACTTAATCATTGTGCTATAGGCACAGATCATGTTATGTAATTGCACTGCGAGTGCTAAGAGATCGGTGGATTGTTGGAGGTCATGTTGGAGGGGAGCATGCGGTGCTCTGGAGGAATAAGGACGTGGTGTGTAGGGTGGCCTGGAGGTACAGGTTGGAACTGTTATAAAGGTGGAGAGGCGTAAAGGTTGGAACTTGGTATAAGGTTGGAACATGGGCGTGTCTTGTTGTGTGGCGTTGTTGTGTGTTATTTGTTATTGTTGTTGTCTTGTTTTGTGATCCTAATTGCATGCTGTGTCTTTATGCGTCTTACCATGTCGAGTCTTTTGATATGCCTTGAGTCTGATTCCTGGATTTAAAGCTAGAGTTGTTCAGGGCTATATTATGTATTCCCAAGTCTCAAAATGATTTCTTATATCTATATGTATGATACTCAACTCGTGGTAGTGGGTTGCTTAGTATTATTCGCTAACGGTTGTAATACCGCATGTCTTTCAGGTACAGATTAGTTTGTTCGTGAGCGCGCTAGTCGGAGTTGCGGTTTCTAGTTTAGTTAGTAGCTAGCTTTAGTTGATGGCCTGTGAGTCGCTTTTGTATTTAGATAATGTTTATGGATTCTGATTAGTTAGTTAGTTGCCTGTACATCTAGGTTCTCTAGCCTATATGTGGCATAGCACCCCGACACTTGTGTGTAGTTATGCTCTGTTTGGATTTTAATGATAGAATCGCCTTTATCTCATAAGCTTTAAATGTTTTAAAATTAGACTGGAAATTATGGGTGGTACAGTTGGTATCAGAGCCTAAGTGCGACCCTAGGACAGTGCCTTTAAGATAAGACTTTAAGATGTTAGGCTTGAACCTCTAGGTGCTTAAGTACTTAGGATAAGAGGATTTTTAGGACGCGCGGTGAGCTTGTGAGTTTATTTACCGTTTTTTGTTAAAAACTTTCCTGTACATGCTCTCTATTTAGTTTCTATTTGTGTATCTAAAGACTCCAGGTATGGGTGCCTACTCCTAATCCACATCTATAACTGATGCCAACCATGTAGAATTTAAGTATGGCACCACTAAGAAACCGCGCAAGGACCCCTGAGACGCCAACTAACGAACAGTTAGCTCAGAACTTGCATCAGTTAACTCTAATCCTCCAGGTTGTAACACCCCTAATTTTTAAAAATTTTAAGCTTATGAAATAAAGACAATCTAACATTAATATTCCAAACAGAGCAGAGACTACACAATAAAAGTCGGGGCGCAATGTCACATCTAAACTTGAGAACTTAGACGCACAAGCTAACTAACTAAACAGAACATAATTCAAGTTTAATATCCAAAATACAAACCAAGGCATGCATGCCATCTACCAAGACTAAAACTATCTAAGCTAAGTCATCGCGTCCATCTAGCGTACTCCGAAACTACTGATCTGCACCTGAAAAACATACGGTGTAACAACCGTTAGCTAATAATGCTGAGTAACCCACTCCCACCCGTTGAGTACGATATAGATAGATATAAGAAAATCATTTTGAGACTGGAATACATATATAATCCTAAGCAACGCTATCTTTAAAACCATGATCAAGACTAGGGACACAACCACAGACTGGACACCATAAAACAACATACGGATACTAGCATGCAACCTAAAGCCACAAGATAGGACAGTAACAAGGCTCAGCAACAAACAAGACAATAATAAGGCTCAACAACCAACAGACAATAATAAAGCTCAACAATAAACAAGGCAGTAACAACACACATGTCCATGCTCCAACCTTATACCAAGTTCCAACCTCTACTCCTCTCCATCCTTATATCAGTTCCAACCTGTACCACCAGGCCACCTGATGGATTTAATAAACCCGGGTGATCCGGATTACCAAACCTGACAATTAACAGGAGTAGGACAATGCGATAACAAAGGTGATGAATGTGTGTCGCCGGGACAACTTTCATATTGATAATGTTTGTAGAAGAATTACAAGGTGAAATGTAATATGAGATAGCCGTCCTCCTCTTGGGCGAGCTCATGAGGTAGCCCCCTTGATGAGACCTCCTCTTGGGCGAGCTCATGAGGTGGCTCCCTTGATGCGTCATCCTCTTAGGCGAGCTCATGAGGTAGCCCCCTTGATGCGTCCTCCTCTTGGGCGAGCTCATGTGGTAGCCGTCCTCGTCTTGGGCGAGCTCATGAGGTGGCCTCCTTGATGCGTTCTCCACTTGGGCGAGCTCATGAGGTAGCCTCCTTGTTAGAGAGAGTCGGGCTCTGGGCCACCCTTAGCCGAGGCTACCCCATCCGAGGTCATCTCTAGCCAGGACTACCCCAACTAAGGTCGGGCCTTGTGCCCCCTTAGGGTAAGCCCGTCGGCCCCAAGTCAGCGGACTTGGGCGGTTAAGCTCTTCCGTCGGGGTTGGAATGCGAGGTCGGGCCTCGTGCCCCCTTAGGGTAAGCCCGTCGGCCCCAAGTCACTGGGCTTGGTCCGTTAAGTTCATCCGTCGGGGTTGGTACGCGAGGTCGGGCCTCGTGCCCCCTTAGGGTAAGCCCGTCGACCCCAAGTCACCGGACTTGGGCCGTTAAGCTCTTCCGTCGGGGTTGGTATGCGAGGTCGGGCCTCGTGTCCCCTTAGGTCAAGCCCGTTGGCCCCAAGTCACCGGACTTGGGCCATTAAGCTCTTCTGTCGGGGTTGGTATGCGAGGTCGGGTCTCGTGCCCCCTTAGGGTAGCCTGTCGGCCCCAAGTAGCCAGATTTGGGCCGTTAGGCTCTTCCGTCGGGTAGTCAACGAGGTCGGGCCTCGCACACCCTTAGGGTAGCCGAAGATGGTTGTCCTTGTTTAGGCAGGGGTCGTATTCTTTTGCCCGATGGGAAGGTATGGCTACCTCGGAGGAGGTTCGGGCTTCCAAGCCGTAGGACGAGGAGAATGGGGTCTCCCCGGTGGCCCTCCTTGGGGTATAGGTCGCGTAACAGGGTGTTGTTGTAGAACCTTCCGCAGAGTGTGTCCTCGAGGAGTAGGCATGTTGGGGCCCTCCTTTTCATGAGCTTGGCGCCCCCTCGCGTAAGGAGAGGACGTATGTCTTCTTGTACTCCTTAAGGTGGTCAAGCCAGTAGGGAGCTTGAGCCTACAAGGGGAGGACCGGGTAGACCTCCGAACTGGATTTCCTGGGGTTCTTCACCCAGGCTATCTTGGAGATGTGCTTGGGGCTGAGATCGAGGGGTGAGACTGAGTAGGTCCCCTTGCGTCAACCTCCTGAATGTCTGATCTTGCCTCGTCGTGGTATAAGTAGCGTAGCAGGGTGCCGCTGTAGGACATCTTATAGAGTGCATCACAGGGGAACGGGTTAGTTCTCTTTACCTGCTTGGCCTCGGCCTCTCAAGGGGCAAGCAGCCCATAATAGGTTCTTTCGCTAGATAGTATTGAGCGGGGGTGTCCCCCCTATACTATCGTTGGGGAAAGCCAAGGTCGGGGCCAGCGCGCATGGCCGCGATCATGGTTTGATAAATCGTCTTCCTGCTATGCGAGGTTGGACTTCGCTGATTCTACTAGGGAAAACATACGCCGTTGTTCGGGGTCAAGCCCCCCCACCCCCTTTACCTTTGAAAAAAATAAAATAGTTTTGGGCTTCAGGGGTAGGGTCGCCAGGTGCCCTCTTTTCTGGAACAATGATATTGGGGTCGAGGACCCCGTTGGCGGGCCACTCGAGGTATAGGACCTCCTCAATATACCCTATTTCGAGGAGGGTGTTGACCTACGCCTTCACGAACTCCATCCTCTCCGCGAATATGTACCTCTTGCGTTGTTGCACTTGCTTGATTGTGAGGTCGACGACAAGCCTGTGGGTGATGACGTCCCTATTGAGGCCCGGCATGTCCTCAGGTCCCATGCAAACACCACCTTGTAAGCCTTGATAGCGTCGACGATGCGGGTCTGGTTCCCACCTGTCTCGTGCCAACTTCTCCAGGTGGGCCTGGCCTGGGTTGACCTCCCTCTATCTCCATCTCGTCGACGATCTTGATGGGTGTCACCTTGCCTGTCCGAGGGTTGGGGCGAGTTGGCCTCCCCCTCGACCTGGGCGCCTGGTGTGCGTGGTGGTTGAGTGCCTAGGCCGCCGTGCCCCCTCGAGGAGGCAGAGGCGGGGTCGGCACCCTTCGGGTGGCCTCCGGGCCGACCTGCGTACCTCCTTGGTGTTCCTCCGTGAGGCAGGCCAATGTCACTGAGGCTTGCTGAAGGGCGGCCGCCCCATCCTGGAAAAGAGCGAGATTTGGAGGGGGATGGGGGGGCCAATGCACCATTGCAGTGGTTGGTGGGGTGATCTCTGAGGACACCCGCCAACCTCAAAGAAAGCGTTCGTTGCTGACTGGTTGTCCTGTTGAGGCCACCCCCGGTAGGGGAGGCACGGGTGTTACGGGAGCCGTGAGAGTTGGGCCTCGACCTTGCCATAACTAGTGGAATATGGAGCACGCTCAAGCTTGTACGTCAACTCTCAACAAGAGCACCAATGATGGATTTAATTAACCCTGGGTGACCCGAATTACCAAACCCGACAATTAACAGGAGTAGGACAATGTGATAACAAAGGTGATGAATGTGTGTCGCGGGGACAACTTTCGTATTGATAATGTTTGTAGAAGAATTACAAGGTGAAATGTAATAGCAAGATCAAGAAGTAGCTGCCCTGAACAAGATAATGATCCCCCTTTTTATATTAGCTAACCTCCCAACCGCTCACCCTATTCTCGTGGGGCAGTTGGATCGCGGTTTGCCCGAGTCCATGCGAGGACCCAGGGCAGCCTTCTGCCCCTCGGTCGAGGTAGCCCCAGCCTTGGTCGACGGGTCGAAGTAGGCTCCTGTCGAGGTTGACCTTGGCCGAGCCGCGGGAGTCCCATAGCCGAGGCCTTAGTCGGTCGTGCCGGGGTCGCCCTTGGCCCCTTGCACCACGCCTTCCCGGGTCGGTTTGACCCGAGCCCATTCTTAATATATCCATCACCACCCTTATAACGCTTCCCTTATTCCTCTGGGGCACGCATGCTCCCCACCGACATACCACCAACAAAACCACTGATCTGGTAGCACCGCCGTACCATTAACACATGATCTATGCCTATAGCACAATAATTAAGAGGCCATGCCTATATCACAAAGACATGGCACCGTAGCGCTAATAACCTGATTTATGCCTTTAGCACACTAATCAAGGGGGTTCTATGCCTTCTACACAATGACCGAGCACTCAATGTGCTAAACTGCCAACAAATCTTTTCCACCAATCACATCTCTTTCCTCATCATGGGCAAATCAATCACAACAATCAATGCTCAAAGGTAACAGCAACCATGTTGGTCCCAAAGGGGTGTGGTAAAAGTCTAGAGGGGGGGGGGGGGGGGGGGTGAATAGACTTTTAAACTTTTCGCGAATGCAACAATTGCTAAGGCAACAGAGATATCAAAACTCTTAACTAGATTGTTAGAGTCTTGTACGCAGCGGAATAATTAAATACGAGTTGTGTGATTGTGTCAAGTGTATCCACGTGATAGCAGTAAGTAAATAAAGCAGTAAATGACACAAGGCAATTTATAGTGGTTCGCGAGGTGATGTAATCTTCCTACTCCACTTGCTCTTATCATCCAAGAGCAATTCACTATATCCACCACTTCTTGGTTCCTAGATACAATGAATTTCCGTGATCTAGTGCTTTGATCACTAAGCCCACACTAATCACGCCCAGTGCCTCCGACACTGCTGCTTCGGATTTCACAGCTCCGTGCTACTTTCCCCCCGTCTTCCACGATCCGGTCGACGTATCCCGTGATCTAGTGCTTTGATCACCAAGCCCACACCAATCACGCCCAGTGTTCTCCAACACTGCTGTTTCGGATCTCACAGCTCCGTGTGACAATCCAGGATTTCACAACTCCATGCTACTTTCCCCCGTCTTCGACGTATCCCGTGAACTAGTGCTTTGATCACAAAGCCCGCACTAATCACGTCCAGTGTTCTCCAACACTGTTGATTCACTTGTTTGTAGAAAAACAAGTTTCACTGACTTTCCAACTTTGAGACTTCTTGAATGGATCTTCAATATGCAGCAAGTCTCTCAATGATGAAGAATTAAACACTCTTGAATATTTTCTCTTTGAGCACTTTTGAGTATAGCACTTGTTCGTATATACTGTTCGTTGAAAGTTAGTTGATCTGTTTCATTCTTCATCCTTGAAACCTCAGCTTCAACCGCTGTTCTTACCTAGTTCGTTCTTTTATTTAATTGATTTCGAAACCTCTGCTCCAACTTCACTTGAATTGATTTCAAAACCTCCGAAACCTTCTTTTCAAACCTCAGCTCCTACTTCATCTCTTGGAACTGATTTAAGGCTTCTTTATAAAATTGTAAGGAGTGAGTTTTGAACATGAGACCTTGCGATTTATACATCAAGCTTTCATCCATCTCAACTATACAAATTATTCGTAAATATAGCATTTCTCTTGATGTACTTCTTTCTTTCCATAGATGCTTGATCTTCAAGATAACTTCATGAATTTTGGTTTGCTTCTCGTTTCTTCGTATGAGATTCATCAGTATGACTACTTCTTTGAGTTGGGCATGTGGGCTTATTTTGTATACATATCATACGCATACATCCTCTTCTTCGTATTTTTCCCTTTCTTCATATTTGTTAATTTTCCTTTCATGGTCTATGACACGCCTAGACTTAACAAATAAAATTGGGAATTCTAAAATACAATTTGGCATATCAAAAACTATTACAATATATTCCTAACAAACCATCAACACTCAATCAACAACAGTAGTCAATTCTCAACAACAACAACAATCAATGCTCAACAACAACAATAACCACTACACACAACACCTAGAACGGTACCCGAAACATCGCACGAGACTCATAAACACTAGACGGGGCATAACGTGGCACGGGGAAACAAAGAACGGGGTAAAATGACACAATACGCCGCCCGTGGTCAACCACCCACCAGTAGGCGGTCCTGTACCAGCGGGCACACGGCGGGTGGACGTCCACCCGCTGGTATGGGGGACGGGTACTGGCAAGTGGTCAGGTGGGGATTGGACCCCCCCCCCCCCCCCCCCGCTGTTGCGATGGTAACTTGGCACTTTTTCCAACCCGGAAATTCCTCAATTACGCCCAAAATCAGGTCCAAACACTTCCCAATACACAACAACAACAATGGGGACTCGATCATCAAGAATCAGTCGAGAAACAACACAATTAAATCTCAAGTACAAGCACTAATCATGCCAGAAATCAAGAATAAATACACAATGGTCCAAGAACATCCAGAACCTAAAGAACTCGATCATACCAAGTTTAAATAACAAGCCCTAAGCCTAGAATTACACCCGAGCATGCATAAACCCAACCCAAGAACGCCAAGAACATTATAACAACAAGATTCACAATATAAACCCTAAGGACAAACTCTAAACATAATTAAATACAAGAACCTGCCAATCATCACACAAGATCATCAAGATTATCAAGAATAGCAAGAATCCACCATATAAACCTAAAGACGAGCTCTAACAAGATATACATACAAAATCACACATTCAATCAACCAACGGAGCCAATCCATAAAAGATAGCAAGGAAAATAGGTTTTGTAAGACATGGGTTACCTCTTAGCCTTAATTAATCCCCCCTTGGTTATTAAGGTTCTTCTCTATGATTCTCCTTCGATTGATCTTCTTAGGCTTGGTGTCCTTGGCCAGGATTCTTTGGGAAATTTCGAGTATTAGGGCTATGAGAGGGGAGAGAGGTTCTAAATACTTCCTAATCCCCTATTTATATATTTAGGAAATCCTATTTGTAATCTGAATGGTAAGGCCCACTTTCTTTATTCCTAACAGGCTTAAGGCTCTTGTTTAGGCAAGGGTCCGCGATCCGTTGTGGACCACATTAATTAATTAATTAAGAGAATCCTAACCAAATTAAATCCTTTCTAACTATTGTTAATGGGATTAATTTAATAATTAATCCGAGTTTGAAGGCCGTAACACGGGGTGTTACAGTCCAGGCACTGAGTGACAACCTCCTTAATCACAATAACCGTCAACCACCCAACGAAAACCACGATGTGGCTCGCTAAGTGTCAAACCATCACCCCTTATCTTCGCTGGAGAAGAGGACCCCGCGATACTCGAGGAATGGATCCGGACATTTGATAAGATTTTCGAAGTGGTGGGTTGCCCAGAACGCCGAGTCGAGTTGGCGTCTTTCTACTTTGGGCACGAGGTCGACCTATGGTGGGTTCACGAAAGCCCAGCTTGTAGACAAGAACCTGTTTTAACTTGGAAGCCCTTAAAACCAAACTACGGGAACGCTTTTACCCCTCGCACATAAGAACAGCTATGTATGAAGAATTCCTTCACTTAAAGCAAGGGTTCATGTAACACCCTGTGTTTCACTAAATATTTATATTAGATATAAATATTTACCAAATAAAACTATTTACTTATAATTAATTATTTTGCTATATATATATATATATATATATATATATATATATATATATATATATATATATATATATATATATATATATATATATACCCAAATATGTTACTACGGGCTTTGGTTAGTTATTTTATAAACTATGATTTTAAATATCCAAATCCCTAATTTATCGATATGGTCCATGATGGACCGTGGACCTTTGTCTAAAATAAAGCCCGTTAGCCTTTTTGATAAAATAAGGAGGGCCCCTTTACCTTTTCAGATTTGTATTAGGAATCCTAAACCTCTTACTCATTCAGATTCGTATTAGGGATCCTAACCTATATATAGGAGAATTAGAAGAAATTAGAACCCTATCATCCATATCTCCCTCTCCCCACACGAAATCCTCTCCCAATAACATAGTCAAAGAATTCCCCATCATCGGACTTAGGGATGACCGATTGAGGAAAGATCTTAGGAAGTTGTGAGAAGTTTAATTAAGCTAAAAAGGTAACCATGTCTTACAAAACCTATTTTCCTTGCTATCTTTTATTGATTGGCTCCATTGAATGATTGATCGTATGATTTTGTATTTGTGCTTTGTTAGAGTTTGTCTTTAGGAAGATATGAATTATTGTTATTCTTGGTGGCCCTGTGTGGTCTTGGTATGTTCTTATATTTAATTATGTTTAGAGCTTGTTCTTAGGGTTTATATTGTAAATCTTGTTGTTGTAATGTTCTTGGTGTTCTTGGGTGGGTTTATGCATGCTCGGGTGTTCATTCAAGGTTAGGGCTTGTTTTTAGGGCTTGGCACATAGGTTTCTTGATGATTTCGAGGTTCTTGATGCTCTTGGACCGTTATGTGTTTAACCTCGAGTCTTGGCATGTTTAGGGATTGTGTTTAGGGTATAATTATGGTGTTTCTTGGTTTAATTCTTGTTGTTCAAGTCCATATTGTTGTTGATATGTGTTGGGATGTGTTTGGACTTGATTTTGGGTTTAATTGATGAATTCCTGAAGGAGAAATTTGCCAAGTTACCTTAGTACCAGCGGGGGGTCAGTGGGGGGACGAACCCACTTGACCACCCGTCGGGAACCGTCCACTGTACCAGCGGGTGGACGGCGGGTGGACGACCACCCGCCGTGTACCCGCTGGTACAGTACCGCCCGCCGGCGGGTGGACGGTAGGTGGTTGACCACCCGCTGTAGCACTCGTTGGTATGGGCGGGCCGGGGTGCCGTTTTACCCCGTTTGTTGTTTCTCCGTGCCTCGTTGTGCCCCGTTTGGTGTTTATGATGTCTCGTGTGATGTTTTGGGTACCGTTTTAAGAGTTGTGTGTCATGATTATTGTTATTGTTGAGCTTTGATTGTTGTTGTTGTTGAGGTTTGATTATTGTGGTTGATTGAGTGTTGTCGATTGTTGTTGTCACCGTCTATTGGTTGTTGTGATTGATTTGTCCATGATGAGGAAAGAGGTGTGATTGGTGGAAAAGATTTATTGGTGGTTTAGCACAACAAGTGCTTGGTCATTGTGCTATAGGCACAGACTACCTTTGATTTTCTTGCTAAAGGCATGGATTAAGTTATAAGCGTTGCGGTGCCATGTCATGTGCTGTAGGCACTGACCCCTTGATTATAGTGCTATAGGCACGGGTCATGCGAATGGTACTGCGGTGCTACCATGTCGGTGGTTTTGTTGGAGGTATGTCGGTGGGGAGCATGCGTGCTCCGGAGGGATAAGGGAGGCGTTATAAGGGTGGCCTGGAGGTATAGGTTGGAACTGATATAAGGATGGAGAGGAGTAAAGGTTCGAACTTGGTATAAGGTTGGATCATGGATATGTTCTTTGTTGATTGCTTTTTGTTATTGATTGTTGTTGACTTCTATTGTTGGCATTGGTTGTTATTATTGAGCTTTGTTATTATCTTGCGAGCTTAGGATGTATGTTAGTATCTTTATGGCGCTCATAGTGTCAACTTGTTGTTGTGTCTTGAGTCTTGATTTTGGTTTTAAAGCTACCGTTGCTTAGGATTATATATGTATTCCAGTCTCAAAATGATTTCCTATACTTATACTTATTGTACTCAACGCGTGGGAGTGGGTTACTCTGCATTATTCGCTGACGGTTGTTACACCATATGTTTTTCAGGTGCTGATCACAAGCTTCGGAGCACGCTAGTTGGACTCGTGGATTTAGCTTAGATAGTTCTAGTATTAGTTGGATGGCCTGTGTGCCTTGAATTGTATTTGATTATTGATTTGTGGATTTTACTTGTTTAGTTAGATTAGCCTGTGCATCTAGGTTCTCAAGCCTAGATGTGGCATAGCACCCCGACTCTTATGCTTAGTTTCTACTCTGTTTGGGTAATTAATGGTAATTAATGATAGTTTCTACTCTCTGCATCTAGGTTCTCAAGCCTAAATGTTTTAAGAATTAGGGGTGTTACAGTTCACGACAGTGGTAGAATACCACAAGAGATTCCTAGAACTGGCACATTTCGCTCACGTATTGGTCCCTACGGAGGCCACTAAGGTAGAGAAATTCATTGCCAGACTCAACTTCGAGGCTAGGAAGGCCTTAACAGTCAACAAGCCAAGAACCCTCAACGAGGCCTACATTAGTGCCGCCGATCTCTATCGGATCCAGCTATTGCAATGAGGAGAGCAGGTGAAAAGAAGGAACGATGGGGGCGGGGGCCCTAACGTAAAGAAACCAAAGACCAACTCTAACGCTAGGGCAGCTCCCCAACAAATCCAAGGACCCCCTAAGGGGAACCACAGGGCCGGATGGGGGCAAGCCCCTTGCAGGAGGTGTGGTAGGGAGCACCGAGGCAGGGATTGCCAATGGAACGCTTTGCGTTGCTTCAACTGTGGAGAAGAGGGCCACAAATCCTCAAGTGTAATCAACCGGCGCGCGCGAGACCACCGCCCACGGGGCAGTAAGGCAACATGAACAACCGAGGGAGCTATGAAGCACCTAGAAAGGTGTTCGTCATGAGTCGCACTCAAGCCAAGACAGGAAACGGAATCGAAACCGAGGGCCAGGACGGTATCAAAGCCGTAGCCATAGGAGACGAAGACCCTACGGATCAATTGGAAGAGGACCTCAGAGAAGGGCATTGCCTAAGCTAAAAGGATAAGCTTTTGTAACCCACCGTCCTTGCTATAAAACCTTTAACTTGTGTAGTCATTTAAATTTCCCTATTTCGAATAAAGTTAGTTGGTGAATCCGTTTGGATTTGACTTCCCATTTCGTTATTCAATTAATTAATTGTTCCCGCTCTCACAACCAACGAGACTGCAAAAATAATGCGAGTTAAAACTAAGTTGGCATCTAGAGAAAGGAGTTTGACTCATGGCGTGTTTGGTTCATGGAATAGGTCGGGAATGGAATACCATTCTCGGGAATAGACCTATTCCAGTGTTTGTTTTGTCATTTTATTCAAGGGAATAGCATTCCCGGGAATGAGTTATTCCCTTTGCAGGGGGAATAACCATTTCTAAGGGACCCCCCTGGTATTAGCTATTCCCAAGTATTTGGGAATAGCTTTAGTATTATAATACCGAAAATACCCTACCACCACCACCACTGCCGCCGTCTCCACCACCACCGCCACCACCACAACCATCGTCACCGCCACCATAACCACCACCGCCAACACCACCACCAACACCAACACCACCACTACCACATATTTTTATAAGGGTATTTATGTCTTTTGAAACATATTTCATTCTATTCCTTAAATCAACCAAACACTGTAATATAATTCCTAAAGTCTATTCCTTCTGCGAACCAAACAATAGAATACAATTCCTATTCTATTCCCCTTAAAATTCGTTCTGTGAACCAAACGCGCTGTCAGAGTTTTAATCTTACGCAAAGGCGATTGATGGCAAAACTCTAAGGAATATATCCTAAGAACAAGCTAAGTATAACTTATAAAACTCGAACCCTAGACCTTCCACTTCTAAAGCCAAGCCCTTAACCACTTAAAGGGGACAAAACCTTCTTGAACCCCATTCAAATCCCTAAAATCCCAAAATCCCCAAATCAAAAGCCCTTCTTCTTCTTCCCCTTCCCACTTCTCTCTCTCTCTCTCTCTCCCTCTCTCTCTCGCACACCCCGATCGAACCCCACCAAACCACAGTCCACCGCCCAGTAACCCACCGCCAACCTCCGACCAAACCCCCGTCGACCCCCGGACGGACGCCGCCCAGCCAACAGCCGCACCAACGTGCCGCGCGTAGCCGCTACCACCGCGTTTCCACGGTGCAATAGCAGCTGAGCCCACGTCGAACCAGCCACCCACCGCGAACCGCCACCCGCATACTGCTAGCCTAGCCACCACTGAGACTGCCACACCGCCATTGTTGCTCGCCGGAACCCCGCCGAAAAAAGTGGGCACCAACCACAGCTACTACGTAAAAAAATCCAACAATGCCAAGAAGACCCGCAAACTCCCAAAACCCGGAGTGGAATAACGCCGATTATACGGTGTTGGAAGGTAAAGCACTCGAACACGATCAATTCTCTATGGAATTGATCGATATGCTCAAATTCCAAGGCTTGTTGGGGGTGTACCTTGATATGAAATGTGACACTTACCCCGAGTTGGTAAAAGAATTCTACCAACACATGGTAGCCACTAAAAACGGAGACAAGGTGGAAATCACCTCCAAAGTCCGGGGAAAGGAAGTGGCATTACCCTCGAGGAGATTTTCCAGAAACCCGTCGCAGAGCAGAGATTACTGGTAGAATGGTTGGGCATTTCGAACAAGAAATTGAAGCAAGCCGCCCGAGAAGAGGATGAACAGGAAGAACATGAAGAGCAAGAGAAGGAAAACACCGAACCAAGTGACTCGGAACCTGCACGAAGGGAAAGGAGAACCGGGGAGGACCTTGTCGGGATGTCAATCAATGAGCGCATCTTGGCACAACTCACTGGGCAAAACCAAATCATGGAGGAGGGGTTCTCCTCCCTAAATGCCTCGGTTAGATCCTTGGACCAGAGGGTTGCCGTGGTGGAGGCCAGACTAGGCATACCCGGACCATCGGGAGCCTCCAGCTCAGGGGTTGGGAACCAAGGTAAACTCACTTCATAACTTAATAATCTCCTGATTGAATGCTTTTGGTCTATGCAATGTGTAGAATTGAGTCGAGCCAACTACTTAGCTCGGGGACAAGTTCCAGGTGGTAAAGCATGATACATATCCCATGACAAACAACTCCCCGAATGTCAAAACACACCTTAAGTCATAGCACACAACTTACTTTCCAACTTGCTTGTCTCCCTAAATCGCGTTGTGCCTAAGCTTCAAGGACGAAACTTCTTGTTAGGGGGGAAGAGTGTAACACCCTGTGTTACGCTTTTAAATTCAGATTAATTATTTAATTAATCCCGTTAAAGGAATAGCTAAAAAGAATTTAATTCAGTCAGGATTCCATAAATTAATTAATATGGTCCACGGAGGATCATGGACCCTTACCTTTAATGAAATTTCAAGCTTGTTAAAATACAGAAAGAGGGCCCATTACTAATTAGACTCTGATTAGGGACCCCTAAACCTATGTAAAAGGGGATTAGGGAGCCTTTATAACTCTCCCTCCTCATTACTCGAAAATCCCCACCCAGAGATCAGACAAGGAATTCCCCGTCACCAGGCTTAGGAAAGACTAATAGAAAGAGCACCTTGAGGAAAGACCCTACAAGTCGTAAGAAGTTTAATTAAAGCTACTAGGTAACCCATGTCCTACAAAACCTATTTTCCTTGCTATCTTTTATTGATTGGCTCCGTGGGATGATTGAATGTGTGATTTTGTATGTTTGCCTTGTTAGAGCTTGTCTTTAGGATTTATGATATGGATTCTTGCTATTCTTGATGTTCTTGATGAACTTGTGTGATTGATTGCGTGTTCCTGGGATTATGAGTATTTAGAGCTTGTGTTAGGATTTGTACGGTGAAGCTTGTTATTCGTAACATTCTTGGCTTTCTTGGGTGGGTTTATGCGTGCTCGGGTGTTATTCAAGGTTTAGGGCTTGTCTTTAGGGCTTTGTTTGATTGGTTTTCTTGATGTTCTTCAGGTTCTTGACGCTCTTGAACCATTATGTGTTTATCCTTGAGTCTTGGCATGTTTAGAGTTTGCACTTATGCTTCGATCGTGTTGTTTCTTGGCTTGCTCTATGCGTTCAAGTCCCTAGTGTTGTTGGTATGTGTTTGGGACTTGAGTTTGGGTGAATTGGCTGCATTCCCGAGTTGGGAAATTTGGCCAAGAAGCATGTTCCAGCGGGTAGTCGATAGGGGGACGAACCCCCACCTGACTACCCACCAGGAGGGAAGAATGTTCCAGCGGGAGGACAGGCGGGTGGACGGCCACCCGCCGGTCCACCCGTTGGAACGGCGTGGTTCCGCCTGCGGGAAGTTGTCCTCCCGCCGTACCCCCCACGGGTACGGACCGGTGCGACGCCGTTCGGTCTTCGTGGTTG
The DNA here is from genome assembly GCF_001879475.1 of Ipomoea nil. Lineage (NCBI taxonomy): Eukaryota > Viridiplantae > Streptophyta > Magnoliopsida > Solanales > Convolvulaceae > Ipomoea > Ipomoea nil. The sequence continues at coordinate 893,533 of NW_017617687.1, read as the reverse complement.
AACTCCATGCCCCGTTGTGTCTCGTTTGACGTGAGTGAGTCTAGCATGATGTTTTAGGTACCGTAACATGATTTGTGAGTCATGTCTAAGCATATGGTCCAAACTTGTATTGTGTGGTTTATGTTATTCCCCGTAGGTTGCATCCCGTGTCATTATCATATGTTGTGCCTTGTCCCGGTAACCCCGTGATGTAATTATTGTTGAGTCTCGATTGTCGTGTTTTTGCCCATGGTGTTGAAAAGATGTGAAATCGGTGGAAAAGATTTGTTGGTGGTATGACGCACTGCGAGTGCATTGATCGTTGTGCTATAGGCACAAGTCGCCTGATTACTGTGCTATAGGCACAAATCAGGTTATGTTTTGGCACTGGGAGTGCTCGGTCATTGTGCTATAGGCATAGACCACTTGATCATTATGCTATAGGCACAGATCATGTTATGTAATAACACTGTGAGTGCTAAGAGATCGCGATCGGTGGATTATTAGAGGTCATGTTGGAGGGGAGCATGCGGTGCTCCGGGGGAATAAGGACGTGGTGTGTAGGGTGGCCTGGAGGTACAGGTTGGAACTGTTATAAGGATGGAGAGGCGTAAATGTTGGAACTTGGTATAAGGTTGGAACATGGGCGTGTCTTGTTGTGTGGCCTTGCTGTGGCTTGTTATTTGTTATTGTTGTTGTCTTGTTTTGTGATCCTAGTTGCATGCTGTGTCTTTATGCGTCTTGCCATGCCGAGTCTATTGATATGCCTTGAGTCTGATTCCTGGATTTAAAGCTAGAGTTGTTCAGGACTATATTATGTATTCCCAAGTCTCAAAATGATTTCTTATATCTATATGTATGATACTCAACGCGTGGGAGTGGGTTGCTTAGCATTATTCGCTAACGGTTGTAATACCGCATGTTTTTCATGTACAGATTAGTTGGCTCCTGAGTGCGCTTGTCGGAGCTGCAGTTCCTAGTTTAGTTAGTAGCTAGCTTTAGTTGATGGCCTGTGAGCCGCTTTTGTATTCAGATAATGTTTATGGATTTTGATTAGTTAGTTAGTAGCCTGTGTATCTAGGTTCTCTTGACTAGATGTGGCATAGCACCCCGGCACTTGTGTTTAGTTCTGCTCTATTTGAATTTTAATGATAGAATCGCCTTTATCTCATAAGCTTTAAATGTTTTAAAATTAGACTGAAAATTAAGGGTGTTACATCGGGTTTCACACCGATCTGGAGACCAGATTAGTTATCAATCTAGGGATCGAATTTTTTTCAGCTTAGAGACTGGATTCCATCAACGTTCGCGGTCGATTTCGCACCGATCTAAGGACTGGACTTTTCGCGGTCTAGAAACCGGATTACACGGACATGTGGTCTAATTTTCCTTCCGATCTAGAGATTAGGAATATGTGATCTAGTGATCATTCTTTTTGCTTGGATTTTCTTCATCCCTACTGAGTTTTTGCTCAGGATTTTGTGTCGATCTACTGATCGTTGGTGATGATGCTTCTCCTTTAAGGTCTTTGTTCAGGGTCTTGGTATAGGGACTGTTCTTTTTACTGATCTTATAATCGTTAATTGGTTTAGGGTAGGTGTGAGGAAGATGTAATAATAGAAGTTGTAGCCACTAATATTGCTCCAATTAAGTTCATTACTTATCATGGTGGAACCACAGGTTGTAGCAGTTGATCAAACTGTACTGTTAATCTTACAACTATTTGACCCACTGAAGAACATAACACTTGAAGTGAAGGTGAAATGAGGCTCTTTGAAGAAAGTGAAAGGAGAATGATAGAGGAACCAAAGCCACATGACATGATCTCAGGTGGAGAAGCTAGTGAGGAGGAGTTGGTAGAATATGGACTTCTATATATAATTAAGTTTAAAAATAAATATTAGCATTTTATAATGGAAGAAATCCAATCAACTTATTAACAAATTAATCATATATTAACCCGTTTTACTCGTCAAATATAATACAACGCAAATTTATTATTTATGTCGCATATCTAAAAATAAAAACTAATAAGTGTGAATGAAAGTCCTATCTTTCATTTATGTTCACTTTTTTTTATTATTTTTATACATTTTGCTATAAAAGTTGTACTATACAATATTTTGGTCAAAAATATTCATACCGTTATAACTTCCATTATCTTTTTCAACTATTGTTATGATGCATATGCACCACCATATAATTTTCTTATCTTTTTCAATAGTAATAATATATAGACATTATATATTGGAGTATTATATAAATTATTTTCTAAAATATAAGTATCAAATTTATAAAAATGGTTTACAATATCATTATTATTATTATTATTATTATTATCTAAAATATAAATAAATTTATGATTTTAATATAAAGTACGTATTAATATTGGACATCGATATTTGTGCATTACGCATAGAAAATAATAGTAACTATTAATTCTCTAATTTTGTAATTATTTTAGTAATCTGATCCCCTCACCAACTGCCAAGTTGCTGGGTTATGCAAATCTTTGAATGATTTATAAGATTAACACATTTTGGTTATTACCACCCACAGGAAAAAGAAAATATAATAATTAATTTTTAAAAATAAAAATCGTTTCAATTATTTCTCAAATATCATATATTATGGCAATCAACATCTTTAGTGAAAGATGTTAATACAGATTTTCAAATAAATCCCTTTCTTTTAATCAATCCATTTTTGAACCGCTGAACAGTTGACGATAGGACTAATCTCAAATGGGAAGGGGACTTTGCAGTAATCCGGGAGACCTTGAAACCGTATTACCTGATCTACCGTGGCTCTTAAACACCCCACTTTTATACACAGGCACGCGCTCTGCCTGTCTTGCTTAGTTTTTAAACCATCCACTACTAACTTTAGGCCGCCACAGCACGCCTGCGGTATCTTCCCGCCAATTGATATGTAGTCTAGGCAGGGTGAAATTGTCTTAACGAGGTCACTGCATGATTCCTGCGCCTCCGCCCAAGGCGGGATAACGGCGGAGGTGATGACGCATAGGAGGAGCAATGACATCAGCTGCTTTCCGATGATTGCCATTGTGTAGCAATCTTCGTTGGATTTATATAATAAGAATGTGATTATTGCATTGTAGCTTAAGATTAGTGTATGTGGAAATAATTGGGAGGGATAGGGAGGTATATATAGCTCGCTAGTCGATACCATCGTTTGGATTTAGTACGTATTAACTAAAAATGTGACTGCATTTTTTAACAATGTCATATGGATACTACAAATATAGTGGTTTTACCATTTTTAGTTCTAAACTTTAAATTTATCAACAATGATCCTTCACTTTTAAATTGTTAATATCCGTGGTCTAAATTAACCATTCATAATCTTTCAACTTTCAAAATTTAACCAGTCATTGTTCTCCTAGAAGGATCACGACTGGTTAAAATTTGATAGTTGAAGAACTATGGGTAGTTAATAACTTGGATCACAGATGATAACAATTTGAAAGTCGAAGGACCACGGATGATCAATTTAAAATTTTAGGACTAAACATGACAAAACCACTATATTTGGAGGACCCGGGATGATATTAACTCTTATTATATGTTATTTAAGTAAAATCTTAATTCAAGATAAATAGGATAATGTTAATTAGATGAATAATTTTGTATTTAAGTTAAATTATAATTCAAATTAAATATAGTAATTTGAGTTGTTCATATCAAATTTTTAGAAAAGGTACAAATATGCTATTGAACTAAAGGAATAGCAATTAAGCCACCGAATTTGAATAAGCTCCAAATTCATCCATAAACCTAGAAAAAAAAAACAATTAGAATTTTTAGCAGGTTAATAACAAGTTTACGCTGATTGGGATGTCATGTGTATTTATATATATATATATCTTTTTTTATTATTCTACTTGGACTACAGGTAAGCATTTGACCCTTTGAAATCAAAATTTAAAGCCCTAATAATTTCCTCTCTCCTCTCTTTTCTTCTCCGATTCCACAACTTTCTCTCCTTCATTCTAACAATCTCTCCGGCTCTTCTCCCGTTCCACAATTTAAAGACACTTTAGCCTACATTTTATATAGAATGCAATTGTTAAAGTAAATATTGTGTAACGAAAAAACCAATTTAATTCAAGAATCATTTCAAAATACTATATTATTATACATTCTTACATGTAGTCCAAGTAGGATAATAAGAAAAAGAATATATATATATATATATATATATATATATATATATATAAATATACATGGCATCCCAAACAACGTAAACATGTTGTTAATTTGTTAAAATATAATGTTAATTGCTTCTTCTTCTTCTTTTTTAGATCCATGGATAAATTTAGAGCTTATTCGAGTTCGATGGCTCAATTGCTATCCCCAAATAATTCAATAGTCTATTTGTACTTTTTTTCTAAAATTTTAGAGTAACTTGATTTTAAATTAATTAGAGAAACTACATGTTACTATAAGAAACTCATAGAGGTTTTTGTTTTTTCTTTTTTTCTTTTTTTCTTTTTTTTTTTTTTGTTTTTTTTAATATATATGAAAAGTCTAAGTTGCGGGTTGACACTAGTATCTCTTGCTTTGAGTGCAACCTAATATAAAAAGATTTTGAGGAAGTTAAAAGATTACCTTCACATCACGTTTGGTTCACGGAATGAATTTTGAGCTAATAGAAATGCTATTTCATAAGGAATGGAATAGGCAAGGAATAGAATAGGAATTGTATTCTATTGTTTGGTTCGCGGAAGGAATAGACTTTAGGAATTATATTACAGTGTTTGATTGATTTAAGGAATAGAAATTAAATATGTTTTAAAAAATATAAATACCCTTATAAAAATATGTGATGGTAGCGATGGTGGTGGTGGTGGTGGCGATGGTGGTGGCGGCGGCGGTGGTGGTGGTGCTGGGGTGGTAGTGACGGTGGTGGCGGTGGCAGTGGCGGCGGCGACGGTGGTGGTGGTGACGGTGACGGTTAACGGTGACGGCTGTGGCAGTGGTGGTGGGGGCAGCGACGGTTGTGGCGGTGGTGGTGGTGGTGGCGGCGGTGGTGTTGCTGGCTAGTGGTTTTGATGGCGGTGGTGGTGGTGGCGGCGGCGGCGGCGATGGTGGTGGCGGTGGTGGTGATGGTGATGGTGGTGGTGGCGGTGGTGGTGCTGGGGTGGTAGTGGTGGTGGTGGGGGCGGCGGTAGTGGTGGGGGCGGTGACGGTTGTGGCGATGGTGGTGGTGGTGGCGACGGCGGTGATGGTGGTGATGGCGGCGACGGTGGTGAAATAGGATAAATTTATATATAGGATAAAAAAAAATAGGTTAAAGAAAGGGTAAAAAAAGAAAATAGATTATAAAATATATTCCTGAGAGTTCAGTAATAGGCTAATACCAGGGGGGCCTAGTAATAGCTATTACCTTATTTGAGGTAATAGGCTATTACCAGGAATATTATTCCTGGTAATAGAAATGGTTACCAAACAAAGGAATAGGCCTAGGAATGCTATGCCATTTCCGGCCTATTCCGTGAACCAAACAGGCCATCATAGTATCTGGTAGAAACTTAAAGATTCCATCACCACATTTTTCATTAAGAGCAAAAGACACTATTGTTAATTGGCGCCTTAGAATTTATATATATTATGGAGCATGTATTTATGTGCATGCATGTATAGTAAATGATTTATGGTAATACTTTCACTATCCTATATATATATATATATATATATATATATATATATATATATATATATATATATATATATATATATATATATATATATAATCTACTCATATAATTAAACTTGATTGACATTTTTTTACAATTTAAGTTTGTAATGTTTAATTTAGTAGTAGATAATAAAATTTATAGATTCAAAACTCTATTAAAATAATTTTTTAAAACCATACAGATTTACTATTTTCGAACGTCTAATTTTAAAATTATAAGAAATGCTTTTAAAGAGTGCAAAAAAAAAAAAAAAAAAGAATTAGTTTGAATAATAAATAGTGAATTATATGCCAAGGATGTTGTGATCTATTGGCACTGAATTGCTCCCTTATGTAGGAGGTTGTGGGTTCAAATCTTAGTAGAGGTGATATTGAATTATATTTTATAAATTTTATTGGTTAGTTGTTTGTTGAAGTGAAATACATATTATTTTGATTTTAGTATTTTTTTTTCTAATTTTATCCTCTGTTCTATCATTTAATTTTTCTAAATACTAGGGATGGCAATTTCAATCCGACCCGTGGATATCCACCCGAATCCACCCCGCATGGATCGGGTTTTTTTGGGTGATGGTGGGTGGTGGGTCGGGGGTGGGTCTTAAAAAAACAAACCCGCGGTGGGTCGGGTTGGATCCGGGTTCTATGTACAAGACCCGCCTAGAACCCCACCCGACCCACCATGTGTGTGTGTATATATATATATATATATATATATATATATATATATATATATATATATATATATATATAAAATAGTAAAATAAGTATAGTATGTAGTTATTTATAAAAGTTTATATAACTTCGTGTATCTTTTTACTATTTTTTTTTATCAAAACTACTAAGTTTATTTTTAAAAATTAACAATTTAGTTATTATATTTAAATATTTCCATTATTTATGTTTTAGTATCACTAATGAATTTTATTTTTTTTATTATGTGTAAATAATTTAAATATTATTTTTTGAAAAACATAATAAGATGATAAGTGGTGGGTACTCGTAGTGGGCACCCGCACCCGGTGGGGGTGGGGGTGGGTTCTGAAAAAGTCCACCCGATGCGGGTTGGAGGTGGGGGTGGGTGGAGAAAATATAAGATGGGTCAGGTGATGGATGTAGCACTCCCCGACCCAAACCCGACCCATTGCCATCCCTACTAAATACCCTTGTATTTTGTCAGTGTAAATTAAATTTTAGTAACGGAATATTCCGTTAACTATTCATTATTATATTCTTAACTTACTCATTGATTTTCATTAGGAAGGTCTTAGGTTACAGCCCCATCTCAATTAAAATTGATATAATTGTTAAACATATACTATTAATATATTAGAGTGTATTACAAAAATACAATATAAAATTTAACATAAACTTTGATCAATTAATAATGACAGGGATTATCCCATGCACGACTATAACTTACACTTTGTCGGTTATGAACGCATTTCATGAGTAGATCCTGACCCGGTCACCGCCGACCAAATTAGTACACTTTCCCGACCTAAACTCCGACCGAGCGGAGCATGAGGCGATAAGGCTTAGTATGTAGCCGGACTATACTGCTGACATAATATCCTAGCAGAACAGGACAGCAACGTACCCAATAAATTCAATGACTTAAAAACACGTGGGCGGACCCCCTTAGGCATTGACCGGGACCTGTGCATGAGATCCACATGCCACGCATGCCGGAAGACCGGTACATGTTCCCTCATCACTCTTATAAATACCGCATTATATAAATGCGTGTGAGAGGAACTTTTGGGTAATTACTCTATAGCTAAACCTAGCTCGGGAACCTCTAGCCTCAAGCCTTCTGCCGAACTTAATATCTTAAACTAACAAGCATACCGCATAAGGGCCGAAGCCCGGTCCGGCCTAGCACTTCATACATATTCGTAGTAAGCCCTGTATTTACTATATCAAATAAGAATCACACATTGGGCATTGATGAAACGATACATCTAATTTACGGTATATATTCAACACAGATGAGAAATTATGTCTATTATCATTGTCTTTTTTGGGAAGGAGGATTTGGTTCTGTTTTTCAAGGTGCATTTGGTCAATGCACTAAAATTGCAGTGAAGCACACCAGGGAACTAGATCAAATCAAGAATTCATTTCTAGCGGAAGTGGCAACAAGAGGAAGCATCAATCACGTCAATTAATAGGGTTTTGTGTTGTAAAAACTATGCTTATGGTACTATCCAATGAGGGTGTTTCTCTCTCAAATTGCTATTATTGCATCAATTAATCCAACATTTCTGCCACATGTAATACTTGTCCATTCTTGAAATATTTACTTTTATGAAAAAATTGATAATCTTGTGAATTGATAGATGTCAAGATACCGAATAATATTTTGATAAATTCTGAAACAGTAATTTAAAAATACACATTGGGCGTCATACTATTCACGCAATGTGTGTGTGGTAACTAGTATTTTATATAAAATGGGATTGGAAGTTTATTTTTGTACAATCTAAAAAAGAATAAAAAAGGTCGTATTACTTCTTATTATATATTAATTTATATTATTCTTTTACAATTTCTTATAATATTTAAAATTAACTTATAGAATTTAGTATGATTTTTAATATATATTATAAAATGTTAAATTAATTATCTTTTTTCCATTATGCACATAAACACGAAACATGAAGAATAAAGAACTATACGTGCTTAACACTCAACTTTTATGAACGAAAAGAAGTATTTTATTTTGGTATTAGGAAGAACGTGACGGCTGGACAATTGGTTACTTTGTAGTTTGTACCACTAACTTTTGTTGTTATTAGTTAATGTTAACTGATTTCAATATTTTAGGGGTTAA